>NC_048224.1:38679686-38743114 GCF_002007445.2 Ailuropoda melanoleuca | reverse complement strand
CCTCTCTCGCTGGCTGTCTCTATCTCTGTCAAATAAATAAATAAAATCTTTAAAAAAAATAAAAATAAAAATAAAAAAAATAAAAAAAACCCCACTAACAAGTGATTTTAGGTGGGTTTGAAACACATGGAAGGACAATGCTGAGCGGCAGTAACACATAGGATGGGATCAGAGGCATTGGAGGGAAAGCTTGCATCAGAAGAAGAAGATGCCTTTAGACTGCATGTCAAGTATGCATGTTCAGTCTGATAGTCTGATAATCTTTATCAGATATGCTTGGGGCTTACCCTGCTGTGTGCTGTTCTGCTGGTTCTCACATGTATTCCTCGGGCGTCCCTATTCTTTGGGGTGATGAGTTCATCTTTGGTGTGGCTGCGCTGCTTGCTAGTGCTAGGCAGTGTGGAGCAGGAAGGGGTGGGGATATCATGCGCTCAGGACCATGGTTTGTGGTCTTTCTCGTTCTGTGGCTTCACAGACTTGACAGGTAGTTGAACTTCAGATCACAACTCTGTGTGATTTATGGGCTTGGGGTCGTGACTCCGAAGGGAGACTTTTATCTGTTTCCTAGCCTGGAGCTTAAGCTGAGATAGATAGACTTCCTTGTTTTCCCCACTGCAACTGAGTAGATTTCCCCCCCCCCCCATCTACTCTTTTACTGATAAGGAGATCTCCAAGCCTTCTAGCTTAGTAATTGTTCTCAGTTTAGCTCACCACCTCCATCAAGGCTCAGGGTTCATTTTCTTCCCAGTAATTTTTAATGCCCTGTCTCCATACTCTGACAGTGTGTGCTGGGGCGGCCTATCGCCTTGGCTTGTGGTTCTCTTTTTAACTCAATAACGCATTGAGAAGAGTATTGTATTTTCTCCATAACCTCTTAAACTTTTTAGTGATTTTTTTTTCATTCCTTCCTCTTAGGACCAACCAACATTTTCTCTTTGGAAATTTGATAAGCATAATGTTGCCCACTTTCTCTCTGCCCCTTGCAAGGGGGTGTAGCAGATTCAAAGTATTTTCATTGATGTGCAGTTTGCTTCCCATAGTTTCTCTTTAGAACACATCCTGTTCATATACGTTGTTACTTTACAAGTAGTAGCATTTTATGTCCCTTTTCAGGTAAACTTTAAAAAATCTTGTAGTTGCCTATTCTCCACCTATAGGTAAGCATTCTAGCTTGAACCTAAGTCGTTCAGTCAGTTAAGCATCTGACTCCTGATTTCAGCTCAGGTCATGATCTCAGGGCCCACATAGGGCTCCGGTCTGAGCGTGGAACCTGCGTAAGATTCTCTCCCGCCCCCCCCCCCAAGAATACTAGCTTTCATACATTTTTCGTTTCTATCCGCGTTGTTTTGTGGCCCATTTTCTAGTTCTAGTGGCAGATCATTTCACTTTTTTGTTTCTGATTTGAGGCACTAAGTGGGGTGAGAACTATTTTTCTTAATAGAGACAGCAGTTAATTCTGTGCTCTTTTCTAATTTTTTTTTTTTTTTTGGAAGGGGGAAGAAATATGTAGGAGGCCTGATTATTTTAGATTGTGGAACTTGAATTGCAGGGCCCTTAGAAAGCATTCATACCTTGCTTTACAAATAAGAAAATCACCATTCCGGGCAGTTACAGGACTTACTGAAGGCCGTTTAGCTGTCCCCAGCATCAGAATCTGGAGCAAGCATTCACTCCATTGTTGTACTTTAGCAGAAGTGGGAAACTAAGCTTGATTTATGTCTTATTATGGGTCCTTTATCCAGCGTAGAGTAAAATCTCCCTTTTAGAATGTCAGTTGCATACACACTTACTTTTTATCTAAATAGTTACTAAATCACAAAGGTTTAATTACCAGGCTGTGAGCTTGTGCCAAGTGTTCTCTTTTCCACCTAGCCAATGAATAAATTACTGTCTTTCAGAAGATTAAAAATCACACTGGGTGGGTGGACTGTGGGAAGATCTGCAACAGGCACCCGGGGTATCATTTGGGTGCCCCCATAAGGCGTAGTGTCCTGCAATGCCCTGCCCCTACCTGACATTCCGTAAATGTCTGTGAGTGTGCAAGCGAGTAAATGAAGTGCCTAGTGAAGAGGAACACCGTATGTGCCTCTTTAGAGTTCGGGCTTGGCCGAGTTGTTATGCCTTCTTTGGAGATCACATGATAGGGTGAGCTAAACTTCTCAGATTGGGAACATCTGCTCTGCAGAGCGGCCAAGAGGCCTCCTCCCTCCGCCCCATCGTTCTGAGATGTAATTGGTAGATGTGAAAAGGGCATGAATGTGGACTTCTCTTTTTAGCATCGAGGACAATATTTTTGGAATAATCCTATTTTATTTACATCTTTGTTCCTTGGGCAGTGCAGAATTCTGTAGCTTCTCTGATTACAGAGAAATTTCTAATTACAGTGATTTGGATTTTAGTATAATAAACTTTTTAAAAGTATTGAGTTTTGTCCGATCGTATTTTTGTTTTCCCTAGATTTCTTACGATAAATATGATAATTATTCAATGAGGTGGTTTTTAAACATTTTTGAAAATTGTTGTGCCTGAAATAACGGGTCTTGATTCTTTCTTGAGAAAGAAGAGAAAATGAACATTTATATACTTCTCCCTCATTTCAGGCTCTTATTGATAAGTGATTTTAATTCCAGATTATTTTTATAAGTACACTGTCAAGAATTATTTTTGATGTTTGCTTTAAGTTTTGGAACCACATGAAGAGCAGTGACTTAGACTCCTATGTTTTGGGGGTTTTGATGCTTGTTGCCACTGTTTTTGCTCTCTCGTGTCTTTTAGGAAGGAAATGTAGATGATATTCTTTGTGACCTGCCACATTTCTGAGACCGTTGTGTATTATCCTCATATGGGAACATCAATATAGTTGGTTGTGGAATTTATGGACCTCATGTTCTCTATTTAATGGAGATTCTGATGGCTTGTGTTCTGTCCTTTGGAATTCTTCTGTCGCAGTAGCCTGGTGATATCCTGTTTGGTCTCTTTCTCTGGATACTTGATTTGTTTCCTTTTTGTTTACTTTTGTTGTTTTTTTAAACCTAAAGAATTTTTACCTTTACCCTTGAGATTGCAGAATCTAACCAAGCTATATCTAAATTCTAGTTGCTTTTAATTAACTCTGTTTTGTAATTTATATAGACACAAACCAGTAATCTGAGGGCTTTCTTCCTAAACAGTAACTTATGTTTCAAGCTATCTTACTTCAGCTTTGTCCTAATCTTTCTTGGATTCCTAGTATAACTAGATGTTTCCCTGTGTGTGCCTCCTTTCCTTTTTTCTTGTCATCTCTGACCTCTGAGTGCTGGGTGAATTTCTTCAGTATGTCTTTGACTTGCCATTTCATGTTTTCTGGAGTTTTTACACTTCATTGTTTGAACTGCTGTTTTTAATTCAAAAGTTGTTTTTCAACTCTTTGGTGGGCACAATAGCAGTTTTTCAAAGATGCCCATTACTTAGCCTTTGGAACCTGTGCATATGCTCCTTTACTGGTCAAGATGTGATTCAGTTAAGGATTTTGAGATGGGAAGATTATCCTAGGTTATCTGGCTAGTCTCAAGTGTAATCACAAGGGTCCCTAAGTGTGGAAAGGGGGAGTGGGCGGGAAGGGTCGGTGTTAGAATGATGCGATGTGAGGATGACTTGATTGGCTGTTGCTGGCTTTGAGGATGGAAGGGGGCCATGAACCAAGGAATGTGGACAGTCTCTAGAAATTGGGAAAGACGAGAAATTTACCGTTTGGAAAAGACAAGAAAAATTTACTGTAAAATCTTTGGAAAGGAACACAGCTCTGCTAACACGTTGATTTTGGCCCAGTGAGAGACCCACTTTGGACTTCTGAACTCCAGGATTATAAAATAGTAAATTTGTATTTAAGCTCTATGGTGATTTGTTACAGTGGCAGTAAGAAACTATTACACTCTCCATGTAGTTTTTACTGCTTTTTTGTTTTGTTTTTTGTGTTGATGATGGCTTGTTCCATTTCCAATGCTAGTACCCCAACAAAGTACTTTGAGAATACAAATCAGAAATACCCTGTAATTTAATCTTTTTCTTTTTTTTTTTTTTTTTAAAGATTTTATTTATTCGACAGATAGAGACAGCCAGCGAGAGAGGGAACACAAGCCGGGGGAGTGGGAGAGGAAGAAGCAGGCTCACAGCAGAGGAGCCCGATGTGGGTCGATCCCATAACGCAGGGATCACGCCCTGAGCCGAAGGCAGACGCTTAACCGCTGTGCCACCCAGGCGCCCCTAATCTTTTTCTTTTTACCTCTTTTTTCCCTCCATAAATGTGCTCAAGGGGAAGTGTTTTCTGTTCTTCAGAATGGTCCTCTCCTTTGAGGATGCGTTTTTGTCTTACTGTATTTGATTTTTTTTTTCCTGTTTGCTGTATTGCTATAGGCATGACTGCCTGAGTGGATTATAGTCCAATCATAGTTGAGTTAGAGTCTCTCAGAGGTCGGTTTGGGTTTCCTGCTAAGTCCCTTGGGTCCTGAGGAAGTGAGAAAGCCTGTTGCCATACCCTTTGGCAGCTCTGTCGGGGTCTCCTTCTCTTATACTCCAGGCCGCCTGCTTTTAGCAGGTGAAGAGAGAGGAGATTTCATTCCTTTTAGTTCAGTCCTGTTACACTCCGTCTAGCCGACATTCCTCTGACTTTTTCTCAGGTATATTCTACCCTTACTGTTTTCATTCCAGGTCTGTGTTGTGCTATCTTAATATTTAGCTGGCCATTTTTATGAAATATAAAGTTCTTACCCAGAATTCTCTTGATGTAGATAATAATAATTTAGCTGAACTTTCCTATTTCACAGGTGATAAAACTGGGGTTCAAACAATCATGTAAGTTATGTCATTAAATGTGGTACGGTGTTGACTATTCAGATTTTTGAGAGATGAGAGATGGCGGAGGCCTTGGACACCTGCCGCTTGCCGATGCGACATACGGGACACCACCAGAGAATATCTGTCAGTTTTCTTCTGCTTAGTATATTGTGGCTTCAAAAGATAATTTGTACTTTCTTATGTTTTCGTCCTTCCCTGTTTAGTTTTCCTAAGTTGGGAAGAGCGAAGAAGCTACATGTCCCATCTCTTGACTTTGTTAGCAGTTGGTGTTTGGAAGTTGGAATGCTGGGAAATACTATGTGCTGGGTATTTGAAAAATGTATTTGTTCAGAGAAAGTAAATGGTTTTAGGGGCTGAAGGAAAGAGAGGGTTTTGCATTTATTGTTAGAATATTTTTGTGTGTGTATTATATGTCCTTTGCAGAAAGGAAGCTCATAAAGTGTAAACCTCTCTGGAATTTATTAGTGCAACCGATGTATAGTTAGCATCTGTTCTAACAGTTGGACGCGATACGACGGTGAACAAGAAAGTTAGAAATTCTGCTCCCGTGAGGTTTATGGCCTAGTATGAGGAAGTGTTAATTGAGCAATTATTATACAGTGTGCTAAGTGTTGTTGTGGGATAAATGCAGGGAGTTGTAGTAGAGAATACCTTGCCTAGACTTGGGAATAGCTAGGGAAACTGACTAGAAAGAATAACCTTTCAGCTGCAGGAAGAATGAGAGCAAGGGAGCCAGGTGAAAATTAGGGGACGATTGTTCCAGGCCAGTGGGAATCAAAATGTGGTCCCTGGACCAGCAGCATCAGTATCACCTGGGGCCCTACTTTACATCTGCTGAATCAGGAATTTTCAGGCTGTGGCCAGCAGTCTGTGTTTAAGAAACCCTCTGAGCGATCTTGATAGAGAAAACCACTGTTCTGAGAAGCAGGCATGAGGGAGAGCACAACACATTACCCAGAGCTGAAGCAGAGAGTTGGAAGTCACTGCTAGTTTGAGTTGAGGCTGGCGGGCAGGTGAGGAGTGATAAGGTGGTTGAAGAGTTTAGGTTTTTATCTTAAGTGCACTTGTAAGCCATTGAAGCATTTAAATAGCTTGGTCAACTGTGTCTTTTAGAAAGATCATTAGAAAGGAGATTGGCACTGGGTAGAAAGAACACTTAGGAAACCACTGTAATAATAATGCTGGTGGCGGTAATAATAATCATATAGTAATAATGCTTAGGAAATTACTGTAGTAATAAAGCAATAGTATTGCTACCACTGTAGTAATAATAATTCCAGGAAGATGGAATGAAGTAGATAGGTTGAGTAGATGCTTAGCAAGGAGAATATACAGGATTTGGTTATTAAGGGATGAGGATGAGGGGAGAAGAAGGCATTTCCAAATTTAGCCCTCAGGCCACTGGAGAGATAGTCGTTCTCTAGCCTCTCAGCCTCTGGAATAGAGAAGATGGGAGGAGCAAGTTGGGGATCATGAATAAGGTTATGAGTTTGAGTTTGGTTTTGAGCACAGAGACTGAGTACCTTAAGGTGTAGTTAATCCTAGATACTAGTAGGCAATTTGATATTTGCCTAGAGCTTAGGAAAAAAGTATGGGTTAAATACATAGATATGGGAGTATTGGAGGTATATGAGATAATTTAAATCTTGGGAGGACATATTAGAAAACTCAGTGAAAACGTGTTGGCTGAGTATATAAGTAGTGTAGAAATATCAGTATTGTGTAGAAAGCATGGGGACCCCTCAGAAATGACTGAGAAGGATCAGCCATAGAGAAGAATCAAAAGCCAGGAGAGTATGATGTCATGAAAGCCAAAGAAAGAGAATTTTCTGAAAGGTGCTTCTCAGTCACATATCTAATGCTTTGAAGACAAGATTGGTGTTACTTTGGGGAGTTATATGGAACTAAACAATTTAAGGGAATGGATTTGATGGAGGAATTGGGGCAGAAGTGCCCTATTATAGTTCATAGAAATATTAGCAACAGAAAAAGCAATTGGCTATGAAGGAGAAAAATTATCAAAGCTGCAAGGTGAAATGAGATCATGAGGAACTTTTTTTTTTTTTTTAAAGATTGCAGAAAATAAACATAGGAAAGATTCAAGGGAGGGGAGAGGGAGAGGAGGAGGAGTGAGGGGGAGTTGAAGATACAAGGAGGAGAAAGGAAACTATTTCTAGAACAAGGTTCTTGAAATAGAAGCTTGCAACAATAGGTGGCAAAAGGTATGCCCCTTCCATTATAACTGAAGAGAAAGAAAGGATGGATTCTTGAATTGGTGATTTTGTCTTTTGTCAAAAGAGAACAGTAGGTAAGCTTAAATTAGCCAGTGTGGAGAAGATGGAGAATGACAGGGGAAAATCAGACCCGTTGTGCTCCTGAAGTCTCCATTGAGATTAGACGTCAAGAATTTAGGTCAGAATCAAACTGCCAGATACGTTGACTTTCTTGAACATTTCTCAGAAGCCTTGGTGTAGGTGTGGAAGTGGTAACCAATTGCATTCAGCCAAGACTGGTGTTATTCCAAGACTGTCATGGAAGTACAGTGGGGCAAGTAGACTAAAGGAGGCAGGTCTCTTCTTCCTTATCTGAAGTTACAAAATTCAAGGTCTGACAACTGAAGATTTTTTCATAATTCACTTAGTGGCAAAACCTGCTCAGAATGAATTTATGTGAGGCTATTTATAACTTTTATTTAACAGGTATAATGTGTATATTAATATATTTTGCTATAGAAAATAATGTGTGTGATTATGGAATGAGGCTCCAAATTTTGATGGGGATATTACATCATCTAAGGATTATCCACTGTGTAACTCTTCTTAAAACCAGGAAAAAAAATTGAATTCTGAAGGATCTGACCTCAGAATCTTCAAGGAGAGAATGTGTTTCAGTGTTAGCAATAAAGAGATTGAAACAGATACTATGAAATCTAAGCTGTATAAGGAAAAAGGGGAAGACAGGGAGAGTAACCCAGTAGGGAAAGATAGGATGTTTAAGGAAATAGATGACTTCAAAGAACTGATGTATTGGGGATCAAATGAGAAAATTGGAAGAATGGGAAGTGTGGTGAGTAATTAAAATGTATCATTCATTTCCAAAGGGAGACAGTTCTGAGTAGTTACAAAGTTCAGGGTGTGACCATGGGAGTGGGCAGCTGAGTTGTAATGGAACAGAAGGTCATTAGGGATGAGGTCAAGAAACTCAGAGGAAAGAAAATTAGATGAAATAGCCAGAGGACTGGCAAGATTTGGGGTGGAATGGGACATGACAAGCCAGGTTCTCAGATCTCCAATGAATGAGACTTTTTGGAAGGTACATACATTACCAAAATGTGTAAGACAAGGTCTTCACTCTTTTCTTGGGCCATGATCTCCCTGAGAAACAGACAGCTGATAAATAATGATACACATGGTAAGTGTAATGATAGAAACATGATCTAAAAGCTCTTAAGAGTCTAAATGAGGAGAGACTAAATGTCTGGACAAGTCAGAAGACTAACCGTTTAATAAGCATTTCACACTCTTGGAATGTTCAGTGTTCGGTAAACATTTATGCACAACCTATGGGTATTCAGTAGAACATCAGATCAAAAAAAAGTGGTTAAAACTCATATTTGGTAAGTCATTGGTTAAACATACAAGGTAAAAAGAAAAAGTTAGAACATGAGCTGTCTTAAATAATTTCTGATTCTGGGAATCTCAGAAAAACTCAAGGCTTCAAGAAAATGGTTTATTCTATTGTGTAATTTTCTTATTTTTCCTTTGTTACCTTTTAACTTCTAATTTTATTTTAATAGTTTTATTGACTATCTATATGGTTATAAACTTGCTCAGTCCCTTTTGGATTCAAGTGAGTATGATTAATAAATGAGTGTATGCCAATTGATGCTGAAAAATGAGAAAACATGTAAGAAAACCTTATCACTTCACATTTTGGAAAAACTTGAAGCACACTTCACTTTTTGTAGAGCGGTGTCGAAGTGTCAATTACTCTTTGGAGGTTACATTAGGTAACGTATCTTAGGTCCTCTAAAGAGAAAAAAGTTCTCAAACGTCATAGATTGGTCGACAAATGCTATTCTGGGGACAAGGAGTCATGGGGGTAGACAGTGCTGACCACAGGAATGTCGAACAGCAAATGTTGGCTTTGGGCAAAGTAGCTTTGATGCATAGTGACCTCTTTGAAATGCTGGTACTGATGGTCCTTGTGGGGACTTACGTTACAAAGTGTGTGTCACAGATCGAACATACTATGTGAGAACAGAAATGCAGAATAATGGAGCAATAATACCCTATGTATAAACCAACTGTGTTTACAGATGCCCTAAATAACAGGTCAAAATAGGTTTCACGATGGTAAATATTCCAATTGCAATTCCCTGACAATTTTCATCTGTCTCATGTATTTTAAGCAAGATTTCTGGGCCATGTGGCTTTTCTAGTAGACTTCAATGACCTGCAACCACCAAGTACAGACCTTGTCATTTATTTAACTCTGACCGTCTTTAATCTTGAGGACAGTAAGGCACTGAAAAGCCCTGGGGTTTCAACATAATAATAGAATGTTATGCAGGATCAGATTTTCAGATTCTTTGCTTTTGTGTGTGTGTGTGTGTGTGTGTGTGTGTAATTTTTTTTTTTTGGCCACATTTACCATACTATACATCTTTAAATTTGGATCTGTGGTTTCTTCTTTCTTTTTCATCTTTCTTCCTTTCTCTTTTAGTTCACAGCCATGAATGAACCACAGTGCTTCTACAATGAGTCCATTGCCTTCTTTTATAACCGGAGTGGAAAGTATCTTGCCACCGAATGGAACACGGTCAGCAAGCTGGTGATGGGACTTGGAATCACTGTCTGTATCTTCATCATGTTGGCCAACCTCCTGGTCATGGTAGCAATCTATGTCAACCGCCGCTTCCATTTTCCTATTTATTACTTAATGGCTAATCTGGCTGCTGCAGACTTCTTTGCTGGGTTGGCGTATTTCTACCTAATGTTCAACACAGGACCCAACACTCGGAGACTGACGGTCAGCACGTGGCTTCTCCGCCAGGGCCTCATTGACACCAGCCTGACAGCATCTGTGGCCAACCTACTGGCTATTGCAATCGAGAGGCACATTACAGTTTTCCGCATGCAGCTCCACACTCGGATGAGCAACCGGCGGGTGGTGGTGGTGATTGTGGTCATCTGGACAATGGCCATTGTCATGGGCGCTATACCCAGTGTGGGCTGGAACTGCATCTGTGATATCGAAAATTGTTCCAACATGGCGCCCCTCTATAGTGACTCTTACTTAGTCTTCTGGGCCATTTTCAACTTGGTGACCTTTGTCGTCATGGTGGTTCTCTATGCTCATATCTTTGGCTATGTTCGCCAGAGGACTATGAGAATGTCTCGACATAGTTCTGGACCCCGGCGGAATCGGGATACCATGATGAGTCTTCTGAAGACAGTGGTCATTGTGCTTGGTAAGTTTTGTCTTGGCTGTTAACTTACTTAATGGATTACCAGTGTCTTAATATAAAACCATATTAATTTATGGTAGACAAATGAACATACAGGAATTACAAAGGGGCTGAGGCACTTTATAATAAATGTCTGGGATGAAGTCAACATACAGGTCTTTCTATAATTGCAGAATTGGTTTTAGGGAAATGTCTCAGTGATGTGCTATAAATGATATGATGTAAAAGAGGTCATTAATGAGTTTCGGTATCAAATATTGAAACCAGCTGTCAAAAGGTTTCCTTACGGCCCAAATTGTGTTACGTTTGCCTTGTGGTCTCTTTATTACAGATTTTCAGATGGTAAGTGCTTGTATGTACTATGAATATGCTCACATATATAGTTATTTTTATGAGACTCTTTCAAAATAAGTTATCTTTCCCAATTTGTAGTTGTAACCACATACACGGAGGTAAACACACGAAGGTTCTGCATGGATTTGCTGCACAAAATAGCATTCTATGACCATCTTTATGGAAACTTATGTTTTCATGAATTTTCTGTCTTCAGTGGTGGAGATTCACATTTCAAGGTGAAGAGCAAGATTTTATTTTCTATACACTCGATAACTTTGCCTTTTGCTGTTGTTTTTCTTAGATGTAAACTCACGGTAAGGATCAGGGGAATATATTTATTCATTTGTGTACTCAGAAAATAGTTCTGAGCACCTAATACGTTCCAGACCCTGTGCTGACTCCTGGCCAGGTACCCAAGAAGAGGACGAGCACAGAACATTTCTTTTTGAGCTCAGAGTACCTGTTTTAGAAGTTCACCCAGTGAGGGGCACCTGGGTGGTGCAGTAGGTTAAACATCTGATTCTTTGTTTCAGCTTGGGTCATCATTTCAGGGTCGTGAGATCGAGCCCCATGTTGGGCTGCATACTTAGTGTGGTGTCTGCTTGGGACTCTCTCTCCCTCTCTGCGCCCCCCCCCGCCCCCATGCTCACTTTCTCTTTCTCTCAAATAATAAATCTTTAAAAAATAAAAGTTCACCCAGTGAGAATTTGTTTAAATAATTATCCCATCGAATTATATTTTTTCCGTAGTAGGCCACATTCAGACTAATGTTTGCTCACAATTTAAAAATATTTTAAAAAATCTTTAGCATTTCTTATTTTCCCATGGAAATTCAGTGGAAACTTCCTCTAATGCTTGTCGCATCAATTTGTAGAGCAGTGTTGAATGAATGTAACCTGGATTGGTGGCTCCTCAGAAACTCTGGGACTTCTCTTAATCTGAGCCACTGGAGAGAGAACCCTGATTATGGCTGACTAAGCTAACATTCTGGTCGGTGCATCAGTCTCCTCCACTTTGGTTAGGGTGAATGCCTCCAGGAGAACATACCTCAGTATCCTGCTTGTGACCCTCTCGTATGCCTCTAAGAATAAAAACAAAGCCTTGAAATTGCTGACACAACAGAAGGCCTGCCTTCGTTTACCATGATATGTTATTTAATTTCATACAAAAATAATGGAGATATTTTACTTTTTCTGCATTGATTGAAATATTTATTTACTGATGTTCTGAATGTTGGTTGAAACTTTTCATATGGGTGTACTTTTTCTATTATTATCTCAAGTGCTGCTTATAGTTCATAGAAACACCAGTAAACACTGACTGCTGAACTTGGACTAGGCACCTGCCAAGTTCTTGTTTTAATTTTACCCTTTTTATAATGCCTAGAACCTTCTGGTGTGTAGTAAGCTTTAATAATTCATATAAAATTAACTTTTGTGCCTCATTGGATTGTTTTACAGGTTAAATGAGAATTATTTTGAGGGTTTAGGGGGCAACAGTTTCAGTCTCGATCTGCCCCTAAGTGCCCCTCCCGCCTCACCATGCCAGCCCTACTCATGAAAATAACACAAATAATGTTGCCCTCTGAGGTTTAAACTAGTAGCCTCTATAAAGATTGAATATGTGTAACTATCTCTGGAATAAATAACATTATTTCTATAAGGATGTGATGGAATTTTAGAATATGGAAAACTCTCCTCAGGGTGATAGGTGAAGAAATTTGCTGAAGCAAGACATGTATGTGATTGTAATATGGGAAGGAGAAATTAAATGGACTGTAGCCTTTTTGAAAAAAGCAGCCAGAATGGAAGAATGGGTGGGGTGAGGGGTTGGGTGGTTGGAAAGCTTAGACTAGGGAATTCACCATCCTCATCAGTCGGATGTCTGTCAAGGTGATGCCTGATACCATTCATACAGTGTGTTCCTCTGCTTGAGTCCTGTGTAGTCATAATGATTGCGCGGCAGACTGGCTTGGTCTTACAGAAAGAAATCTAGTCTGCTTGAAGCTCTTCTCACTGTAAATTCGCTTATTGACCATCAGGTTTTGTGGGTTCACAGTCAGTTTTTAAACATCTGCCTTTTCTGCCAGATTGTCCGCTTTGTGACGGCCGGCAGGGATCGTAATGACGTGTTGTCCATTTTGTCCACATTACTGGTCATCATATCTGACACAAAGTAGGTGATTATTAAGTAACTGTTGAATGAGCGAACGTGGTGCAAAACCGAGTCATTGAGCCTCAAAACCAAGGAGCGGGGAGAGCCACGGTGAACTCACTAGGCTGGTGCCACGGTGTTCAGCTGTGTGGCAGAAGCCAGACCTAGCTACACTCCTGTCACGTTAGGTGCCCTCCAATCAAATGCGACGGTTTGGGAAGTGACTCAATAATATGTTTATTTTGCTTTCATTTATTGGGGGGGGTGATTAAGGTTTAATTAATTTTGTTAGAAACCTTCAGTTTCCATTTTACCACGTCAGAATGACCTCGGGGTTTCAGACCTGTTCGGTTCCCGTGATCGACAAAAGATGTGCTGGTCAAGTCAAACATCTTTGAGATGTATCATGGCAATACCAGTAGCAATTTTTCAGCACAAGGTTGTATGTAAGCTACCTTTGAGTACTGAATCTTAATATTTTTATTTGTCAAATGCTTACGTACCATTAACCATGTGCCCAGCCCTACTCTACCTGAGAAATTAGTATTTGGAAAACACACACACACACACACACACACACACACACACACACACAACAAAACAAAACAAACAAAAAAAAACATCCCTACAGAGCATAGGTACCATTATCTTCACTTTCCAAAGGTGAAACCTGAGGTATGGAGAGAATGGGTGACATGCCCAGGGTCACACAGCTTGTTAAGGACAGAGGCTAGAATACCTTTCAGGCACTCTGGTTCCAGAGCCTATGTGGGGTGTTGTTTTGTTTTGTTTTGTTTTTAACTTCCATGCAGCCCTGTCTCTCTATAATAAAAACAGCTACAGCACAGGCTGTATTTTGTTATAAAGTTCCACCAGCTCTGTGCTACTTAATTGAAACATTGTGATCCCATCCGTTGCCATTGATCCTGCCTAGCTGCCTGGTGCCTTGTTTCCTGTGATGAAGAAATCTTGAAGGGAACATTCCTTTCCTTCTTTTCCTTCTGCTAAAGAAGCTCATGGTGGTCATTTTGTTAGTCCCTTTCTCCTGCTTGGTGTTGGAGCACCAGGAACCGGCTGCTTCTAATGGAGGGAGTGTTTTGCTCAAGGTGTGGTTCACTTGAGGGTTCACAGTCCCAGCAAGAAGTCATGTAATCCTTCCCCAGGCTTGAATTCTCCCTACTTGACTTTTTCCAGGAATTCCTTTTGAGTGTGTTCCCTAGCTGAATCAGAGTGGCGGTCAAGAAGTTCTTCCTTATTTGACCACAGTCTGTCTTGAGTTGTAAGTCCTTGCCTTTCTTGATGTATTCCTCGTGTTGACCCTTGTGTTGGGGATAATTAGAAAAGCACAGAACCAGGATTTGGAAGGAGAATAATATTTACTGTGTGGAGGTCTTGGCATCTTAGTCCTGGGAGAAAGTAAGGGACATAAAGCAAAATAAATCCAGGTGGGGCTTATCTCTTTGGGGAGCAAAGAGGAGTCATGGTTTTTTGTAGTTTGATCTGCTCTGACTGGAAATGATCACTACCGAAGCCAAATTACTACTTACCACCTGTGTACCCTATGCCGGGTACACTCTGCATGTACCGTTTATCATCTTACACCAAGGAAAGTTGACTTCCCCTGTTTTATACTGAAGGGAACTGAGTTAAGATGGGGCAAGGAACTTGTTCAGGATCACTCGTTTTGTAAATGGCAGAAGTGGAATTGGGCTGGCAGGTGGTCGTAGACCATGACCTACCATCACAGGGCACTGGCTGTCCACATACCATACAAGAAACTGTTACTGGTGGTAATACTAGTGGTGGTGACCAGTGGAGTTGAACCCATTGTTTTTTGTTCGCTCTGATGAAAGATAATTTAGCCAGTATCCTGTTAGCAAATCTTTTTGTACTTCTCAATTTAATTCAACAAACGTGTTGAGTGCTAATTACGTGCTAAGGGATAAAAAGACAAAGAAGGTAAACTCCATCTTTACAGAGCTTAGGTTGTAGTGGAGAAGATAAAGAGCTATGGAAGCAGCTGGGTCCACGTGCTAGTAGAGGTATGGACGTGGTCCCAGGTGGAGGGAAGGGAAGCCTCCCAGAAAAGACAGTATGGAGCTTGCCATTCTATAGGATGGGGGCAGAGAGGCTAAGCAGTAGCGGGAGCATTGCTCCTCACCTTTGGGGAGCTGAAGTAGTCAGGTGTGATTACATATGGTGGGCGTGCTGGAGAGTTTTGACTAGAGACTCAAAGCCTTCATAACATACCAAGGCATTTAGGCTTCTGTCTGTAGGTGATCAAAGGTGGTGAGGGGTTCCCCACGATAACACCAGTTCCTTACAGGGGTTACCATATGATTTATCATCCAAACTGAGATGCTTTTGGTAGTGAACACAGGCACTAATTGTTTGGGACACAAGAGCAACAGGCATAAGCCAAGTCTGGTCAACGTAGGATGTGTGGTCACTCTGCTTCTAGGTTCTGCTTTTTGTTTGTTTGTTTATATTCTTTCCACATTTTATTTTGGCCTTTTAAATGGAGATTTCAACACTGGATTTGATCCATTATATAGATGGTGAAGAAGAACTTTTTTTTGTTTTTTGTTTCTGTTTTGTTTTAAAACAAGGATCTTTCCAGATTTAGAATTTTAGAGCTGAAAGAGTCCTTGTAAATTAATTACAAATAGTACCCAAAAAATTACACCATCCAACTCCCTCCTTTTATAAAGAGAGAGACTGAAGCTCCCAAGCTAATTGAGAAATTTAGATCTGACTTCTCTGGTGGCCCAAGCCAAGATCCAGGTTTGTTGACTTCCAGAAAGGTTCTATTCTTAACTGCATATGTCTCCATGTTGTTCAGCCCCATCCACAATTTCCATCATTTTCTTCCTTGTGAATGTCAGCATGTATTTATGGGGCTAGCCAGCCAGGACAAGAGTAAACATTGTGGCTGTAAAGGTACCTGGCACCCACAGAAAGGGTCACCTTGAATTTGGCCTCATTATAACCACTGGTAATCTTTGTCATGAAACTTTGACAAAAGTCCTTGGAAACTGAAATACTTACACAGTATGTATTTTTACACATATTAGCATCCTGTCAGCTTTCTTAATAACAGGAGTTGTATTAATTTCTCATTTATCTTAGCTTATCAAGTTTGTTTTACCCACAGCGTGTGTGTGTGTGTGTGTGTGTGTGTTTTCTGTTAATATTCATCAAGGTAGATGACTCTGGGATCTATCCTGATTCTGCCATTAACCATCTGGGTGATTCTGGGCAAGTTACTTTCTCTGTGCATTAATTTCTTTGTTCTTTCATCTGTAGGAGGAAGTTGGCTAATTTGATTTCCAAGATTACAGTTCTCCTTATTACTCTGTCAATAAAATGATAAGGACATAACTATCGTGAATCAACCATGTAGAATTCTCTAGTAGAAAACACAGACATAGGAATGGAATAATAGCAAGGGATTATGCTCTTTCTCCATATCACCTTCTTTAATAATTAGCTTTAGATATATATTCCCCATTAAAGGGAGTGGCACATTTATAGAGGATAATCTCAAATGACTTGTTTTGCTTTCCTCTCGCATAGAGAGCTCTGTGCTGGGAAGAGAAGGCTTCCCAGTTCATCCCGTTGCTAGAGGAAAGGAGTGGATACAAGAGGCTCTTAGTCCCTGGCCACTGGTGACCAGCTACACATCCTGTTTCTCTGCAGAGGAACCAGAGCCACCCCAAGTCTCCTAAGGTCCCTGTGGCATCCCTATTAAGACCTCTTTGAGGTGGAACCTAAGAGAATATTAATGAGAGCCCCGATTGTCTGGCCAGCCACGAGGTTGGCTTGGCACTGTGGGTGTGGTTGGGAGAGACACCCTACAGAAGCCCCACAGTGCTGCCCAGACCCCAAATCCTCGGCCCTGGTCAAAAGCGAAAACAACTTTCAAATACCAGTTCTTTATACCCTTTTGTTGCCCAACTCCATTCAAATATTTTTACTCAGAAGAAACTTTTAAACAGAAACAAAAAAACAGAAATACCACATGAACCTAACAGAGTTTCTTTTGAGGTGTGGACGGAGCAGAACATGAAGCGCTTTCTTATTTTAGGTCTGATTCCGACTTTGTATTTCTGGGGCTCCCGTCAGTCCCCATGGGAGTGCTGCACAGACATTTGTCCTTGTCGTTAAAGGTCCTAAAAGATGCCTAGATTCCTTGAATCATGTGTGGTGACCCCTGGGAATCACTGTTGCTGAGGGCTTGAGAGCTTGGGTTTGGAATAAGATAGGCCAGAGTTCAGAATTCGAGTTCTGACTCCTCTCTTACTGGTTTCGTAACCATGAGCGGATGATTTAATCTCTTTGAGCCTCAGTTTCAGAATCAATAGAAGGATCGTAGGACCTTTCTCAAGGGATTAGGAGCACTCGATGAGCTGACTCACGTGAAGCAAAGGTAGGCAGGGTCCAGCTAATAGAAAACACTCAGTGGTAGCAAATATCCTCATTGCTATATGGTCTTGTGGGCATGTGCGCCCTGCCCCTTTCTCTCCTGCCACACCCACAGACCAGCAGATGTGCGACAGTGGATTTGGTGGTTGAGATAGTGCTTCCTTTTTATGACATGGTCTAAGAGTACTACTGTGTTTTAGCAGGCGTGGGCTCCAATAACAGTCTTGTACCTTTTTTTTTTTTTAAGATTTTATTTATTCATTTGACAGAGAGAGACAGCCAGCGAGAGAGGGAACACAAGCAGGGGAAGCGGGAGAGGAAGAAGCAGGCTCCCAGTAGAGGAGCCTGATGTGGGGCTCGATCCCAGCACCCTGGGATCACCCCCTGAGCCAAAGGCAGAGGCTTAACGACTGAGCCACCCAGGTGCCCCAACAGTCTGTACCTTTAATTCGGGCTGGCCCTTGCTTTTCCAAAGATCCATCTGTACTGCATCTGACTTCTTGATGAAGCCTCGGCTCTGTGTACTGAAAGTCCTGTTAGCATCATCAGTAATGGCGGTTTTGACCTGCTCACTTTCTGAAGATTAAATGGCACTAACCATTAAAAAGCATTTTGAAAAAAAAAATAAAATGAATATTGAAACGGAACAGGCCACTCTGCCAGTGCCTGTTAGAAAAGGTCATCAGGGGGCTCCTGGGTGGCACAGTCGGTTAAACATCCAACTCTTGGTTTCAGCTCAGGTTGTGATCTTAGTGTGGTGAGACTGAGCCCCGTGTTGGGCTCTGCGCTCAGCTCAGAGTCTGCTTAAAACTCTCTCCCTCTGCCCCTACCCTCCCCTCCCCTTGTCTCCTCCCCCCCCATACCTCCCCTCCACTGCTCTGCTCGTGCGCTGTCTCTCTCAAATCTTAAAAAAGGGTCCTCAGTTCCTTCAAATGGACGTGCTGTCCTTAGGGCACAGCTGGCAGCCCAACCACCATTTAGGGTACCATTTTGTTTGCTTTTGACCTACAGTGAAGGACCATGTTTGGCATAAATGGAAGAATAGCCCGAGGATAGGGTCATGACACCTTATTGCTGTTTCCTATTCAGTCCCAGCTTTACAGTGTGACCACCTAGGAGTACTTTAGTTGGGGCCTCATCACTGTTCACCTGGAAAGAAAAGGGTAAAAAGATACTTAACTCCTAATCTCTCATTGCGACTTCATTGGTCTCGTTGGAGTACCATTATGGACATTCCGGCACCTAACAAACTCGAGGTATTTGTTGAATAAATAAGTGAAATATGTCTTTCATTCTGGATAGAATTTTACAGGCTCCCTAGCAACAATGGAAACACACCTGTATAGCTTGAAATTCAATGTAATTTATTAGTGAGCCTCATTCAAAGGAGCATTTGTTATAAGGTAGTTATAATAAGGCAGTTCTACATCCTGCCTGTCAAGGACATTTTTTTAGGTTGAGTTCCAGTGTGAGTTTGTTAATAATAGTTTGTTTTGTCAACAAACATGTATTGAACGTCTAATAGGCCCTCTACGAAGGAGTCCGGATGCAAAGTGAGTGAAAATATGGGCCCTGTTCTCAAGGAGCTCTCATTTTAGTAGATCAGGATAGAAAATTTAAATAAATGCAAAATAGTATGGTAAATAAAATATGCAGGGTGCTGTGGGAATGCTGCCTTCCAATTGGGCAGTGTCAGGAAAGACTTCATGATGGTGGTTAGGAATTACATCTTAGATGATATGTGGATTACCATGTGAACCCCAGCAAAGAAATAATTTCAATGAGATATTCTTGGTACTCTGAATTGAGCTAAATATTCAGTCACCTCCTTATATTGCAATTAATATGTCACTTAGATATGACAGTAACTCCTGTTATTCTTGCAAATCTGGGGGCGGTAAGAAAAGCTTGCATAATTTTAAGACAATATTGTGTGTATCATTTTCTTGCCTACGTTTTTGTACTGGTGTAATACATTCTTTTTTTTTTTTTTTTAATTGACCGTAGTTAGCAGTTTCACGTGAAATTGTAAAGTAAATGAATTTGACTGGCTACTGACCTATCAGGAAAGGGGTGAATTTCTATATGTGCAAATCAACATCCTGTGGGCCGTAAGAAGGGCTCTGTAGTGACACGTATGTTTCAGGACCCGAAAGATTATTGCCAGGAAATAGCGACACCTCCACTTAGCAGTAAACACACATACGTGCATGGGAATTGCCAGATTTAGCAAATAAAAAAAATGTTTATGGGACGTGCTAACAAAAGTACTCATTGTTTATCTGAAAGTCAGATGGAACTGGGCATGATACATTTTATCTGGTAACCCCAGTACACACAGGGGTGGATGGGAACAGAAGCATTTTAGATGGCAATCAACTCTCTCTGCATAGATTTTTCTGTCTTATGAGTTTCCATATCATCCTGAGATTGATTTAAGTACATGAAGGGTTTTTCGTATTTAATATTTCTGATTTTTATTTTGAGTTGTCTAGAAATAAAGGGACATATCTGGTTTATAGAATCTTCTGTCTGTGTCTCAGAAGTTACGTAGGCTTATGAACATACTGTATACCACATACGTCCAGTGCGAAACTGAATTATTCTCTCCTTTTACATAGTCTTCATCATGCTCTTTGAAAAAAAAGTATTTTGACCAAGTTTGTTTTTCCATATAAACAAAGGATTTTTTTTCTTGTGTTTGTACCTTTGATATTTTTTCCTTTGAGGTCTAAATTACAGCCTTCTGCTGCTGAGAAGCTACTTTTTATTCATGTATTTTAGTGCAGATGATAGTGTCTAGACTGAGTGTGGTCATGGCTTTACTTAAACCCTGGCAGGTCTCCTCCGCCAATAGAGGAGTTTTTGTGATGATCCAAAGCAAATAAGAAGTTCTAATAGGGTGACACAGCACTAACAGGGTCTTTTTGAAGAAGTGGGATTTAATCTGGCATTGGGAGACTGGAAATTCATGGCTTCACCTATTTATCCTGCCCAAGCAGACCTTTGCGGACACAAAGAACACTGCATTTTAAGCAGGGTTTTCCATGAGTTCATTCTAAATGGGTATTTCTGCACTTCATGCGGCCGGCATGAATTCATCTGTTCGAGATATTTTCCTTTCTTTTAGGAGAGGGAAGATACACTTAGGAGCCCAGCCTTACAGGACCTGCCCAGGAAACTGATGAAGTGAAAAGTTGACGAGCTTTTGCTGCAGCCAGCAAGCGATTCACCACGTTACGCTGCAGGGATTTGCTTGGCTAACGTTGCTGCGCACGTGGTGCCCTGGAGCGCTCCTTTGTGTGTTGCCCCCGCCCCAAAGGAAAAGCCACGTTATAGGAGCTGGAATTAGTGAGTTTCGGAACAAAAACAGGAGTCTGTATTTGGACATTCTACAAAGTACATTTATAGTGATCAAATACACAGAAATTGCAGAGATGAGAGGCACTAGCTTTAATTTGGCAAATTCTAATGCCTTGCTTGGAGGTGGGGGGCAAGTGAAGACGTTTTCATAAAAATAAATTATTTCCAGGGTACCATGCACATACTCTAGCGTATTTCCAAGTACCAGTACATAACAACACTTTATTTAAAATGCAAGAGAATGCTGTGGAAACGAACTGTGAGTAGTAAGTCTAAGATAACAAGAGCGCTATAATTCTATAATGGAATTTCTTTAACGTTGTAGTTCAGTCTGATTGGGTTCTGTCACTGTTAAGACTAATGCCTTACGTAAATTTAAAAGACATTAGAAGCAGGAGCAGAAGAAATCAGAAACAGAATTAGAAAATGCATTCGTTTATATGTTGATCTGTCTGTGATACATTAAATAGTAAGTGATCTAAGTCTTGCAGTATAATACATGTCCCGTGTGTTGTTCCTCAGCAGTCAGACTTACAACTTTAATAATAGTGTTGTAGGTAGCTTTATTACTCTGTAACTTACTGAGGTTATGGAATACTTGGACCCATTGTTTTGTGTAGACCTCAAAGACATTTCGTACTGTCTTTATAAATATATTTAAATCGGAGTAATATTTTTGTTGAGAATATGTTTTCTGGAGTATATATTAATCTATTTTAAGTACTTCACCAATTTAATATATAGCACAATTAAAGCATTTCTAGTTTGCTACATTTTTTCAGATTTAAAAATCTGAAATTTTTAAGAGAATCATGTTTTTGTATAAATTATAAAATGACTTCATTTATCAGTTTTTTTGAACATACCATATTTTAACAAAATTCTACCATTGTGAGTTTTCATTTTTCCTCCCACATTGACTTTTCCTTGGCCTTACTTTGTAGCTAAATTTTATAAAAAATACTTGACTTGGGAGGGGGCTAATTAGTAATAAGTGTTATTACAGTTTAGGTGTTAATTTTATTTTTAATTTTTTCTACCAATTTTAACTTTTCCTGAGTCAATATTTATGGTTTTGTTTCTTAAAAAAAAAAATGACAATAGTGGTCAACATTTGAGGGCTTACTAGATCAAGACTCATTAAATCTTACTACTTTGCCCCAGATATATATAATACAAAAATTTCAAGTAAGAATCTTAAACTCTCTGAATTTCAATTCCCTCCTCTGGCAAATACGGATAATATATATTTGTGAAGATCATCTATGATAGTGACTGGGGAACGCTCTTTTTATAGGAAGTGTCACATAAATGTAAGTTATGAATGTTTTTGCAGCTGGTGCTTATAGAGCAGTAACCAAAAAAAAAAAAGTTTGGAATGCTAAGCAAGAAATGTGATGTAGTGTGGTTGCAAAGGCATGAACTATATTCTGACTTCCAATTTGCCAAGTACTTTGGGCAGTCCACTTAACCGTTGTGATAGTTTCTTCATCTGCACCATGAAGGGCTTCGCTCTGTCGTGTCTCTGTCCACGTGTGGCCCGAGGACCACCAGCATGTGAATCACGAGGGCTCCTGGTTGAACAGGCTGATTGCTGGGCCCCAGCCCAGACTTGCAGAAGTAAAGTCTCCGTGGTGGCATCCAGTCATCCATAGTTGGGTCACATAGACCTGGCATTAAACCTGTCCTTGCTCATGTCTACAATCTGTTTTTCACCTTTCCTACTAAAAGAGACACGTTGTGGGTACCACTTACACAGTGAGTTAGAATTGCGGATTGAGCCCGTGTTTGTAGACGCACTTTGCAAGCGGTAGAATGAGGAGAGAAAGGTAATGGAGGTTGGAGTTAGGGAGAAAATGGTGTTACTGAGATAAGATGCTTGGCTCTTGAAAAGCTTACTATAAAGAAGATTGATGTTTTTGAACTAAATAGACTTTACTCTCAAAATATTTGAAATACCCATACTGATTGTTACCACCCAAGGAAAATTGGGTTAAGGACTGATAATGCAGCTGACTTACTATAAAGATCTCTTGAGAAATCATGGAAGGTCTAAGATTTTTAGTAATTTTCTGTTCTGAGGAGAAAGTTTTTATCCCCCCAAGAGTGGAGATAAAGCAACCATGTTCTTTTTTGGGGGGTTAACCTGATGCAGTGCATGTGTCTGCATGGAGACCTTCACAGAGAAGGACAGATCGATTATTTAGTTGTTCACAGGTTACATAAAGAATATTCTGTCCCCACTATTCCTTTATTTTCTTCTAGAGGCAGCCTGGCATAAAGAGCGTGGCTTTAAAGAGCATAGGATGGATGTGTCCATGGGTTAAAAATCCCAGTTCCGCTGACATACCAACTTTGACCCTGGGCAATATTTTTGACCTTTCAGAGCTTCTTTTCCCTGTTGGGGGGAGAGCATTACTCATCACTCTCTCCTCAAATGGGGAGGTTATTTTGAGAATTAAATGAGGTATGTTAAGTGCTTAGAATGTTGTCTGGCACCTGTTTGAGCGAACATGCTTTCCCTGTTGTTCTGCATTCATGAAAGTGCCACCTGCGACTGCCTGCAATTAATCTTTTGAACTGTTTTCCCAGGAGAATGATTTTTTGGAGCCATTTAGCTGCTTTTATAGGCCTGTATTATCACTGGTGGCATTTTTTCCCCGTCTGCCCTTAGAAATGGAGCTGAGTGCCCTGGATGGGGATTCAGCCCATTAGTTTGTCTGTTCATCTATCCACGTAGATCTGCATCTATCCATGCAGAATCCGAAACTTGGTGTGGAATGAGACTTACAAGGATCATGGTATTTATACCCTCTTACAAAGCCAGAAGAACACATGGTCTTTCAGCCTCTGCTCAAACACCTTGGATGTACGGAGCACTCATGTCTCTCTAGAGACCAGACTGTCCTCAGATATAGCAGATATAGACGGACTATTACAGAAATTTAGCCACAGTCTGGGATGGCACTGTTTCCTGGGGTACCACTCACTGGATCTAGTTATTGCCCCTTAGTACCATAAAGAACACTGCAAGTGTTACAAACCAGTTCAGTTCACGTGACCTGTATTGCCTTTTGTGTGTTGGAATAACAACTACCAAAATGTATAATCCCTACTTATTTACCAATATGACCCAACTACAAGACAGGATGGGAGTAAGGTTGATGACACATGCAATTATGAGGCAAGTATGGCCCTGCCATCCTAAAGCCCAGTCTGGTAGGAAAGGTTCCTTGTGTATATAGATGATTATTAGAAAAGGCAGGTGGTGGGGCGCCTGGGTGGCTCATTCGTTAAGCATCTGCCTTTAGCTCAGGGCGTGATCCCAGGGTGCTGGGATCGAGCCCCGCATCGGGCTCCCTGCCCCATTAGGAGCCTTTTTCTTCCTCTCCCGCTCCCCCTGCTTGTGTTCCCTCTCTCGCTGGCTGTCTCTGTCAAATAAATAAATAAAATCTTTAAAAAAGAAAAGGCAGGCGGTAACAAAAATACCAAAAAAGAAGTACAGTTAAAGCTATCTGAAAGTGGAGAGAAGGGAGAGAATCCTATCAGTACTATGCTGCTTTATGTAAGTGAGCTTTTTGAGTTTCAGTGTAGGTGATGATGGAGGAATGAGGTACTGTTGGACTGCATTTACCTTTTTAGATACTGCATTCCTTTTTAATATTTATGACTTTTTTTTTTGGTTACCAAGGTAACACATACTCATCAGGAGGGAAAGAAGGGAAGATTAAGAAAATTAAACAATTAAAATTAAGAAAATTTAGAATTCCAAACCACTTAGAGAAAAACCAAGATACTAAAAGGAATATACTGTTTCTTTCCAGTCCTTTATTTTAATGAATACTTTACAGTTGAGATTATACAGTATTGTTGTTCAATTAAAAAAAAATAGCCTGTGCTTATTAATGCCATTGAGTAATCTTTGAAAACATGAGTTTTCTTTTTCTTATTATTGAAGTATAATCAGCACACAGTGTTCTGTTATTTTTAGGCATACTATATAGTGATTCAGCTATTCATTACTCAGCATTCATCAAGACAAGTGTGTCTTAATCCCCGCCACCTATTGCACCCATGCCCACACCCACCTCCTCTCTGGCAGCTACCAGTTTGTTCTGTGTATTTTAGGAGTCTGGTTTTTTTATCCCTTTTTTTTTCTTTGTTCATTATTTTGTTTCTTAAATTCCATGTATGAGTAAAATCACACAGTATTTGTCTTTCTGGCTTCTCTCACTTAGCATCACACCCTCTAGTTCCACCCATGTTGCAGATGGCAAGGTGCATTCTTTTTATTGACTAATATTCCTGTGTGTGTGTGTGTGTGTGTGTGAGAGAGAGAGAGAGAGAGAGAGAGAGAGAGAACACACATCTTCTTTATCCATTTGTCATCCATTGATGGACACTTGAGTTGCTTCCATAATTTGGCTCTTGTAAATAACGCTGCAGTAAACATAGGGATGTATGTATTTTTTCAAATTCGTGTTTTCGTTTTCTCTGGGTAAATACCCAGTAGTGGAATTACTGGATCCTATGGGAGTTGAGCAGGGAGCCGGATGTGGGACTCGATCCCAGGACCTTGGGATCATGACATGAGCCACCCAGGCACACCTGAGATAAATATTATCTAATGCGAGTCTTTACTCTCCTGAGACTTTATGAATCTTGATGACTAGTGTTCTCCATAAAGTGTGTACCAATTTACACTCTTAACAAAGGAATGAGAATATTTTGTTACATACATGCCGGTATTTGGATGGACTTTTTTTTTTTTTTCTCAATGGTGCCATGTCGTAACCATTTCCATTACTTTTATTCATGAGCACAGACAGTAGCAGGCCTGGAAAAGAAACGGAAACTTTTCCAGGATTGAGAAACTAAGAATAAACAAAAATAGGAATGTATTTAGTCCCATTTAAATATCTGTACTACTTTGAAGTATGTTGTTCCATGTAAAAGTCTGATGTATATTCACTTGTCTAGAAACCTACAGGCCTAACAAGGGAGCAGGACAGCGCAGGGATAAGAGTGTTCCCTCTGAAGAAGCAGCGAGCTGGGTTTCAGTCCTGAACCCACTGCATAGCAGCTTCATCTTGGGTCACGGATTCAGTCGCCCCTTGCTTTCATTTCTTTGTAGGGCAGAACAGAAAAGCCTCAAAAGCTTAAGTCAGATGATTATATAAGATGCCAGGAATGTAGGGGCGCCTGTGTGGCACAACGGTTAAGCACCTGCCTTCGGCTCAGGGCGTGATCCCGGCGTTGTGGGATCGAGCCCCACATCAGGCTCCTCTGCTGTGAGCCTGCTTCTTCCTCTCCCACTCCCCCTGCTTGTGTTCCCTCTCTGGCTGGCTGTCTCTATCTCTGTCGAATAAATAAATAAAATCTTAAAAAAAAAAAAAAAAAGATGCCAGGAATGTAAGTACTTGGTCGAGACTACGACAAAATACACAACTTGGTGTTTGTATAGAAAGATGACACTGCTGTGTTGACACCTAAAGTGCTTGGATCAGTCCTCACTGTGGTGGATCTTCATTCATTATATTGTTAGACGAAGAGGCAGAGCAGAAGGATTGGGACCCATTATGTTTTTGGGACTCAGTGGGACAGGTTTTCCTTGGACTGGGTGGGGCTTTCATCTCAGGGATCCTGAAAGTCTCTGGAAACAGCTCAGTTCTGAGATTCCCCCAATTTTCTGTCTTCCCTAGATGACTTTAGTCCCTAATGCAGAGGTTCCCATAATTTCTCAGTGTCCTTCTATCCATTTCTTCACAGTGCTGGATAAATATGTAAGAGTTTAATTTATTAAGCAGTTAAGTCAACTTAATGAGTATATACATTTCCTGGGTTACATTTCAGCTTGGGTTGTGGTCTTGGGGTCGTGGGATCGAGCCCTGTGTCAGGCTCTGTGCACAGCAGGGTATCTGCTTGAGGTTCGTTCTTTCCCTCCCTCCCTCTGGCCCACCCCCTACTCCCCTGTCTCTATCAAATAAATAAATCTTTAAAAAAACAACAACTAAGTACACGGCTCCTAATAAACTAGCAGCCATTTTGTACAACAGCAACAACAACAAAAATAAATTGAAAGATCATTTTTATCTAATTCTTAGCAGCAGCTAAAGGCTGCGTGCACCTTTTGGGCACCATGCAACTTCTCGGAACTTGAGCTCCAATTAAATACCACCATCCTCATTTCCTGTTCCACAGTGAGTTTTAGGCAATATTTGGTTTTTATTCTAGCAGACAGTATTGCAAAAACATGTCACAGAAAGTAATTTAATGCCATCTAATGTTGAAACTGTGAATTACGTGAAGCTGGCAGTTTTCACATGGTTTCTGACAGATGTCAAGTGTCACTGATTCTCTCAACTTAAAATATCCAGCAGTGCTCTTTTTTAAATTAACTGTGGAACCCTTAGGCGCCTTGGGATGCACTTTGGGAACCAGGGCCCTACTGTATTTCTGTTTTCTGGTTTTACTTGTGTTTTGTTTTCTTCTGGCTAGTTGCCTCCTCTGGTTCTCTACTTCCTGTTTTTATTTATTTCTTGGTTCTAGCTGCCTCATTTCCTTCCTCTTAGCATAGGGCCGTTCTCTGTCTAGTCTCCTGTCAAGCAGCACTGGCCTGTGGGGTGGTTGCTGGACCTTCACAGCCCTAGATGCAGCCCTGGAGGTCCTGATACGGCTTGGTAGCTGGCCGAGGTCAGTCATGGGGCGCTAAATCTGACAGGACTTTTTCAATTCACAACTCTGAGGAGTGTCCTTCCACTGTAGGCTGCCTAAATGGTATGCCAGTGATGTGGCTTCTCTTTAAATGTCCGTCTGTGGCACTCTCCCACGGTGTGGGTGGACATGCCCTCCACACTGGACCTCCCAACCCCTCAAGGGCAGTCTTTGCTTTATAGCAACAAAGAACTACCCAGACCACATCTCACTGCTGCTGTTCTTGGCCTGGCAACCCAGAAAATGTATTTGAAACCTTTGAGTGGTTGCTTGTGGGCTCTGGATTAGACTGCTTGCTTTTGTGTCCTAGGTTTACCGCTTTACTGCTCCATTTTCCGAAGCTCCGTATTCCTCATCTACAAAATGGAGATGATAATAGGCCTTAATTCACATGCGAATCCAGGGAGAAAATGTGTGGTGCTCTTAGTGCCATGCCTGACATTCATAAATTATTAAGGCACTGAATAAATGTTAACTGGTACTGATATTTTTTTCTGACAATAACTATGAAAGGTACTTCCAAATATTTTAAATTTTGTTAGGAATAAGGTAACCACTCGTTTTTTACATTTGGTGACTGTCTTTGCCAGTTTATGGGAGAAAGCATCAATTATTAAACATGAAGAAGCACTTTGCATTCTTGTAACATTTGGTTTCTATGAACTTAAAGTATCTGTTAAACTCTTGGTTTCAGCTCAGGTCATGATCTCAGGGCTCTGGGATCGAGCCCCACATCATGCTCCCCACTCAGCGTGGAGTCTGCTGCTCTCTCTCTTGCTCTCTCTAAAATAAATAAATCTTAAAAAGAATTTTCCTGACATTATACATGCACACCTCGTAGGTTTGGCAGTGCAAAAATTGTTCCCATTGCAGAGGTGACAAAACTGAGTCTCAAGATAGTATCCATTCATTATTGCTGAAGGTTATTCATTGTTTGCTAGAGTCCACACCCTCACTCAGGATTTGTAACTTCAGAATTAGCACTCGATGTTTGCTATGTTGCTTCCTTTTAATATTTCAAAAGTTAGAAGTGAAAAAGGAAGGAGAGAAGAAAAGAGGGAAGGGAAGGCAGGAAAAGGGGACTGTTACTCGTGATTTTTGTAAGCAATGAAAATTTGCCATTTTTGCTGGGTCCAGTATATCTCAGTGTGATAGTGGTTTTAATTAGTGTTTAGGCATCGTAACAGTTTGAAGGAACATTGCCAGTGCTTTGTTGCCAGAAATAATTTCAGAAGAGAAAATGCTTGGCCTTTTACTGCATACCAAAAACACTGTATTCACCATACAAAAATATATATAATACAAGGGGGCACCTGGGTGGCTCAGTCCATTAAGTGGCTGCCTTTAGCTCAGGTCATGATCTCGGGGTCCTGGGATCCAGCCCCGTGTATCGGGCTCCCTGCTCAGCGGGGAGCCTGCTTCTCCCTCTCCCTCTGCTGCTCCCCCTGCTTGTGCTCGCTCGCTCTCTCTGAGAAATAATAAAATCTTTAAAAAAAATTTTTAATTTTAGTTTCTGATGAACAGAAAAATGCCTCAGAAAAAGAGACAAACTTTGTCCTCTCCCTATCTTTCTTTTTTTCCCCAAATGTTCACATACCTAACCCATTCACCCGTGCTAGAGCCGTTGCTGCCTAACCGCTCTTTGGGCACAGTGGCGTGGAAATACATCATCAGGGTATAATTTTGCACACAGCAGAGAGAACATGCTATTATGGAACCAAGTCTCCACTGGGTAGCCTGGTGGTAGGCTGGGTTTTGATTTCAGTGTTAAAATGGAAGTAAAACCCAGGCTGCTCCTCTCAGGTCTGTAAGAAGCTCGCTGGTTCCATGCTTGTTTGGTGGTTTTCATGTCCAAATGGCGGGTGAGAGAGAAGAAATGGTCTTCTAGCTTCAGGCTTGAAGGCATTGACTTGAATGTGCTGACTCATGGTAGTAATCTAAAAATGGAGTTTGATTCTCTGCTTGGCTAACTAGGAAGTTGTGGAAGTCGCAGGTTGGCCAGGCTAAGCCTTTCCTGGCCTACTGGAGGCAGGTTTCTTGGGGGCAAGTAAGCAGTGAGTCCTCAGGAGGACACCCTGTGGTGGTTTTCCAGACAAGTGTCATGGACATGGTAGAAGCAGCTTTAGTTTAAGTATCTGCAACATTCAATGTGAGAGAGCTCGACCAAGTATGATGTGAACAGTTAAGAGTCTGGTGTTAGTCATGCCTCAAGAAAGTGGTTTAAAAAACATTAAAGCTAAAAAAAAAAAAAAAATCTAAGTGATACATACCTAGAAACTCTCGAGGGAAAAAGAGTCTGAGTCTCCATTCCACTTGTTTTTTGTTTGGCTGATCCTATAAGCAATTCCCATGCAAACTGACTGTCTTAAGATGTTGGATTCATTCTCCATGCTCATAACAATCGCCACAAACTTGGAGGTAAAACACCCATTTAGTATCTCAGTTTCTGCAGGTCAGAATTCCAGGCACTCCTTCGAGGGTTCTCTGCTCAGGGCCTCAGCAGGCTGAAATGAACTGTTGGGCTGGGCTCTGTTCTCCTCGGTTCTCCTCGAGAGGCTGGACTGGGGGAGGTCTGCTTCTGAGAGCCCTCAGGTGCAGCCTGAGTTCTTTCTTTCTGTCTGTAGAATTCACGGCAGCTTCCTTCTTCAAAGTCAGCAAGGAAGAGAGTGAGTCTCTGCTGCTTCTATGCTAGTCTCTGGCCTCTAGATTTTTTTTTTTTTTTTAAAGAGTTTGCTTGACCAGGTCTAACTGACCCAGGATAATCTCCTTTTTGATCAACTTAAAGTCAGTTTAATCACACCTGGAAAATCCCTTCACCTTTGCCTTATAATAGAAGCTAGTCAAGAGCGTGACTCCTAGAACTGTTGCCATGTTCTGTTTGTTAGAAGCACATTACAGGCTCTTCCCGCACACAAGGGGAGGGCGCTGTACAAGGGTATGACCCATCGGAGGTCCCCTTAGGGAGTGCATCGACCAAAGATGTGCCATGTGTTTTAATAGGATTATAGTTGGAAGAAAAATTGACTATTGAAAAGCACCATTTTAAAAGGAATCCATGTCACTGAGTGAAAGACTAAAATATACTATGTATTTAAGTCCATATTTTTAAAAAAGTATTCGCACCGGAGCTATCTACCTTTCCTCAAAGAATGTATCAGTGAACACTTCCGTCTGGAATTTTTCTTTCCCTTTGGCTGCTGGGAAATTACTCCTAACTGGTTGTCTTGCCTCCAGATGCATTCCTTCCCTTGTCCTTCTTCCTTTCCCTCTGTTTGTTTTTGAAATGTCACACCTCCAACCTGACAGTTGCCTTTGTCCACCCACCTCAAGGAGAGCTGGAAGCCTTACACCCCGACCGCTGACTTCCTGAGCACAGTGGCACAGAAACACGTAATCACAGCATAATTGTGACCCTGCCGATAAGCCAGCAACTCTGTTGGGGTCAGGGTGTAATCTGAGTGTCTGCCGAAAGGCCTATGGGGGACAGACCTTAGGCTTGTTTGGATCTCGCTGTTAAAATAGAAATGAAAATTTATTTTCTTCTTCTTGGTCTGTAGGAGACATGCTGGCTTCATTCATGCTGGGTGGTTTTTATGTTCTGATAGCAGTATTATATAAACAGTCCTACAGACGTGTGCAGAGTATGTGCCCATGTTTGTTTATGCTTTGTGGACAAGAAAAAGAATTTAAGGCAGCTTAAAAAGATGCATACAGTTCAGAGGACAAAGTTGAACTAAGAATAAGAAAAAGAGATAGGTAAGAATAAATGATAGAAAGGGACATGGAGTCAGGGAAGGACATACTTTCTAACAGTTCATGCAGACAAACACAAAAGGTTCATGATGTGATGTCCAAAGGTAAAATCAGGAGAAATGGCGGCTCTGAGTACTGAGCGCAAAGAAACATTTCTCCTGGGGGTCTTCATCTGTGATGAACACGTTGGCCATGGTAGGGTGTGCTGGACAACACCGTGTTGACGTGCAGTGCCGTGTCCCATAGGTTATTTCTTAGAACATTCTTCTGTGAAGGCTGGTGGCCTGCTGCCAAGGTACAGTCAGCAAAAGCCTTTCTGTGGGGCTTGACTTTCTCATCTATCGGTTGACTCAGTTTGGAATGAAATGTAGCACAGTACTTCTTAGTTTCCTTAATGCTTCCTGCCCTGCACCCAAAAGTTTAAGAACTTTAAAATTTTACTTTCTGACCCTTGGATTAGGTTTTGAAGTGAATTTGGTTCATCTTCCAGCTGTAAAGTCATTACGTTATTGAGAATGAACACATAGCCCAAGGTATTCGATATCTTTTTCCAGCAGCCATAAAGCCAGAATCTTTATTTTAGCTCATGTGGAAGACTGAGGGATGCAGTTCTCCATGCATAGTGTATTGTAGTCCTTTTTAAAGTTTTTTTCCCTTACGATTATATTTCTTGATAACACCTGGACACTTCTTTTTCTAGTTCAGTATAGATGGATTGAAGTCTGTGGAATTTTCTGTTTATTTTTTTTTGGTGAGTTGTGTGTGGGGGGGTGGTGATTAACATTCTCTAGAGAAACCTGAGGAATTTCAAAAGTCACCTGCCTCATTTGGAGACTGTTCCACCTCTGTTGTGAAGAAAGGAGAGGGAGACCTCGTGGCCAAGTCAAGGATCTGGCATAACAATGAAGGATGTCTTTCAGAGCAAGGGATGGGCCCTCTGGACTTCCTGTCACTGAATCACGAGGGCTGCATGTGATATTTATTTACTAATCACTGATTTAGTCCCAGTTATCAAAACCCCATCTAGTGTTGATGTTTTATAATATACAGGAATATTTGAGTAAGAATACAAAACTCATCCTGAATTTGACCACCACACTTTTGACATATTTCTATGTCGTGTGTTTGTTCCTATGGCACTGTTAGCTTTGTAGCTCAGAGCGAGGGCCTCTGGAGGCGTTGAGATCCCTGCCCTACCATTTGTTAGTCGAAGTGCCCAGAAAGGTTTCTTGGGCTCTCTGAACCTCAGTTTTCTCATAAGAAGGAGACCAGGAGCTATTCTCACAAACAAGATTGTTCTTGAAGCTTGGTAGAAACACATGCGTTAAAGACACTGTGTACATAATGACAAAACAGTTGAAAAGTCAGGGAGATACCTGCATAAGAAAGTTAAGGGAAACGTGATTAGAATGGAAAGGGCAAGAGGTTTGTAAGTTCTTGGGTGTGGAGCTTGCTTTCCCCTGGCAGGAGGCAATTTTTGAGATGATGGCATTCTCTGTGGGCAGGAACAAGGGAAAAGAGCACTAGGGGAACTTTTTGTAGTCCTTCATCTCCTGCCAAAGATAAAGGACTTGATACTTGTCAAGTTTGGACACATCTCATTAATACAATCTAGTAACAGCCAGCCTTCCTGGGGAGGAGTATCGCAGGCGCCCAGCTGAACTTCAGAGCCCCTCCCTCCGTTTGTGGCATCTTACCTTTCCTGTCCGTCCTGCAAAGTAGTCATGGCGATCTTCCTAATCGATAATTCAGATGGGTCCCCCACTGCCTAAGAAGGAAAGCTGAAATCTCCTACCCTAATGTTTGCATCCTTCCAGAATGATATTGCAGCCTGTTCTGGAGACTTATGTCCCATAATTCCCCTTCATTTACTGCGTTCCATCCAAAGTGGACCATTGTTCCTTGGGCAGATCATGCGGTCATCTGCAGGTCTAGTCTGATTATTCTATGGACTTGTAATGTCTAAAGCTAAAACTGGGCATGCTTGCTTAAAATATATTGAAAAAACACTTTCATCACTACTTTTGCAAAATGTGAACTCACACTTAGAGAATCGTGTGTGTGTGTGTGTGTGTGTGTAGTGACAAGTTGGTGATGATTTTCACTTCTCTTAGGATGAACCTTTCTGATTTGGCTCTAGGACTGACTTGGAATCATGGTAAGTGCTACCTGTACCAACCCGTGCTTAATGTGGTGGCCGCTCTGTCTGTATTTGCCATGTGACATGGTCGGGGGCGGGGGGGGGGATACCCTTGAGTTAGATAGTTTAACACATTATTTCCATATAGATAGATAAATAGATAGCACCTCTTGTCTGCTAGATAAGTTTCTGGGTCTGGGAATATGATGGTATGCCTGAATTTGAACACAGACTTCAGTTGGAGTGGTTGCTCGACAAGTCTATTGACATCAACTTCAGGTTCCTCGTGTGGGAGACGGGAAAACCGATCCTACTTCCACCCTGTGTTGAAGAGTAAAGGCAAAATGTCTGCCACGAAGTCCTCATTCAGTGCTTGCTAACTTCCTTGCCTCATTTCTGGGCCAGACCTTCCGGTGGCTGGAAATTTGACCTTGTTATGTTTGACCAGTTGCTCAGTCCAGTTTCACTTGTTGAGGTAAACCCTAAAGAGGCAAGATGAGCACCCTGAAAGCAACCGTCTCTCATCGGGAGGGTGAAGAAGGAAGGACCGAGTGTCCAGGTGACATTGAGAATGGCATCTCTAACCCTTCTCTTGATAGTTTCTGAGTAATGAAAAAAAACTCTGATGTTGAGACATTGTCCTCAACAAGAGACATTATGGCCATACGTTAATAGTTGGTTCACGTTTCGACTTTGCCAGTTTCTGTAGTTGAGGGAAACCTGAGTATCTGAACATTAGCTCCATTGATAAGAGTGCTCTCCGAATGAGGAATGTCTGAAAATGGTTTTATGGTGAAAGGAGAAGCTCATATAATTTTGCCTCTTCTCTCTTCGCTTTTAGAAGTAGACACAACCGAGGACTCTGCTGTCAGCAAAAAGGCCTTTGACCTCTATTAATTCTCATTTTTGGTAAACTCATTAAAAGACAGGAGTTTTCCTTTTTCAAGTTTTTTTATTCTGTCTCTGGGTCTCGGGTCAGACATTTGCATCTATAAAGAAGTCAAGAATTGCCTTGGAGGGAGGGAGCTTCTGGGCACTATCCCAGCTTCCAAGTTCAAGGTTCTGTGATAGGAAGTTCTTCTCACCTTCATGAGGAGAGGGTCACAACAGAGGAGCCTAGCCTTGTGGGTGGTCAAAAACAGGGTGTGTTGGGAAAGAAGTTGTGTTTTTCTTTCCATTGTCTTGTAAGTATTTAAAACCTGTGATTTAACTGTTTTCATTTCTGTTTCGCTTTTGTGCTTTTCTCTCTCCCTTCCATGGTCCACAGGGACCTAGGTCGATTTTCATCCATCCACCTACTCTCTGCGGGTTTTCTGCCTCTGAGGTTTTCTTTAGATTGATACAGTGTCTCCCTAGCCTTTCTGGTTTCTTGTCCGTCATTCCTCGTATAAGCACCTAGACCTTTTGTGTCTTACTGTTTACTTCGAAACTCAACCGAGAAACAATAGGAGTAAGGGGAAGGCGCAAAAGAGCTCATGATCATACACATCGTCACCACCCTGGTGTCTGGTCTCTGGTTCTCCTGTCCCTTCTGAAACGGAAATTGACTGTCCCACTGAACTTTTCCTGTGTATGGAGCACACCACCTCTCCTCCGGGGATGCTGGGCATGCCCGCCCTGTCCTTCAGCAAGGCGCTTCCCAGCTCCCTTAGCGGCTGTCCCTGAATTTATGAGGCTTTCTGGGAAATTGTATCCAGGTCAGGGAGTTTCTGGTCCACAGAGGAAAAGGCATTTCTTCCCAGTGTCTATTAACCTGACTTCCTAATGAGTCTCTCTCTGACAGACCAGAATGTTCTATTCAATGTGGTTATTAAAATGTATTTATCCACTTAGGTTATTATTCTACTTTATATTTCCCTCTGGGTTTCTTTCAAAGATATTATGTGATAAGGCATTAATTTATATGGGGTATTCTATCTTAAAACTGTAATAATTGAAATTAAACAAGGTAATTTAATAGTAAAGTCTAAGAGTAAAAATGGTTTTTACTATTAAATCATTGTGTCATTTAAAATAATGTCTTAAAATATTTTAAAATAGTAATTAAAAAATTTTAAAATAGCTTACTAAGAATTTCTTAAATATTTAAATACCAAATATTTAATATTAATAGTACTTTAATTCCTAGTTTAAATGGAAAATGTTCTTCAGATACGTGTAAGGAGAAAAAATGGGAAACACCCACTGATCTGTTACTTCCCCCAAAACAAGTAAGGGACCATTGATAGGAGGCTGGATTATTCAGAATAGAAAAGAGTTTAGCCTTGACCCACTGTAGTATAACTTCCTTAAAAATCCATGTTAGCTTTGCCCTGAAATCAGAAAAGTGGAGTATGTGTGTGTTAAGGATGAGTCTTTCTTTTTTTTTTTTTTTTTTGGTATGGAAATTTTAGAACAATTGAACAGATACATGTGAATTGGAAATCTCAAATATCATTTGAATAGCAAGTCGCTCTTCTCTCTGTAGGTCCTGTTCTGCTCTAATCACTGAATTATTATAATGTCCATTTCCTTCCATTGTAAAGAAAATTGGGAAATAACTGAAAAAGAAAGAGTCACTTATAGTCCCATCATACAGACAGTAATGTTCCCTTTTATCTAAGAAGGACTTTCTGTTGTCCTGACATGTGAATGACAGGAGAAAATAAAGAACAGATCAAGCCATTTCCTGCAAACACCTACAGATGTTACCTTACTGGACCCTGATTTAGAAGAGTCTAAGGTCAGATTATTCTCCCCTTATGAATGATCTTTTTATTTTGGCCTCAGTGGTTGTATGATTCTTTCTTTATCGTTATGCTCCTTTCTCTGTACTCTCTTCCACCTAAGAGCCTTTTCCATTGGAAGCCTGGAACTTTAACCCTGACCTTGAATTTTCAGTGCGAAGGGGGATTAGAACCATCAGTGTCTTGATGCCTGCCAGATCCCTAATGAATCATTCTAGGTCGGTCTCCACCCATGTCTGTTAGTCTTAGTTTCCCTCTACCCCTCCCTTGATAGTTCCGTGATGTTACTCACCGGACAGTGTATTATCAGGAACATTTGTTGTCTGTGACATCATTGCCATCAGATTCTAAAGTAAGATTATAATCTCTTAGATAATAAGTTACTGGATTAGTGTTCTCCTTTTCTCCCCTTTGTCAGAGTGATATGATCAATGCGTTTTGAATATTTTCAAACACATATTAGCTGTTGTGACTAGGTGTCTGTATTGTAGTAACAGATACTGTATAGATATTTATAGAAGTCTTATTCTTAACATTAATTTTTTTAAATTATAAAATTATAAAAATCTAAATCCGTTTTTCATCAGTGAAAGATTTCCTCATATCATAATTTTTAGAAACTTCCTTTATCCTTGAGTTGGCCCTGAAAGTGATTCCAATCCTACTATAGAAACTTGGTCTTAACTTGTATAATGGATATGCCGTACATATCCATTATATTTTTTATATTTGCTGAGTATATTTATACATTATACATAGAAAAGCATTTTAATTTAAAAAGTGTTGTCCTAGAAGAAAACTGTTTCAAAGTACTTTGATAATAGGTTAACAACTCTAAAGAGTTGAGAGAGTCACATCCAAGAAAAAATATTTAAATATGAAAAAAATTTTTACCACAGAATGATTGGAATGTGTGCTTTTATTAGATAATTTTTTGAGGTGACCATTTTGGCATATACTGGGTTGGTATTAGAAAAAGAGAAGATAAGCTTTCATTTCTACTACAGGCTAAAAATATGGAGATGATTTTTTGGGGTTTTTTGGGGGGGGGTGGAGGGTAGGGGCAAAGGCAGAGGGAAAGAGAGAATCCTAAGCAGTGATTAAACCCCAGGAGCCTATGCTGACTACCTCCAGGAGGCTGACTCTGGGAGGAAAGAAAGCCCATCCCAGACCACTCACCCCCACCCCCACCACCTGGCTCCTGGGCCCTCCACCCTAAATAGCTGCCTTGCGTTTGTTATGTGTACTGATTGTACATTACCTTTACAATGGAAGGAAATGAACGTAATAATTCAACAATTACAGCAAAACAGGACCTACAGAGAGTAGAAGAATGGCTTGCTATTCAAGGAATATTTGAGATTTCAGATTTACATGTATCTGTTTAATTGTTCTAAAATTTTCAAGCCAAAGAAGAAAGGCTTATCCTTAACACACACACACACACACACACACCCCACTTTTCTGATTTCAGGGAAAAGCTAACATGGATTTTTAAGGAAGTTATACTCAGTGAATAAAGGCTAAACTTTATTCTATTCTGAATAATTCAGCCTCCCATCAATGGTCCCTTGTTTGTTGTTGGGAAATAACAAATAACAAATCAGTGGGTTTTTCCCTTTTTTTTTTCCTCCTTAAGCATGTTTTAGGAATATTTCCCATACAAATACCTTTTTTGTTTTGATTTTCAGAGCACGTTTAGAGACATCTGAATCATAAGGAATAACACAGGTGAATGGGAATAATGGGGGATTCATAATTTATAGTGTAATCAAATTTTATCACTGGAAATGGCCCACTTTTTTTTTTTAAGGTTTTATTTATTTATTCGACACAGAGAGAGATAGCCAGCGAGAGACGGAACACAAGCAGGGGGAGTGGGAGAGGAAGAAGCAGGCTCCCAGCAGAGCAGGGAGCCTGATGGGGGGCTTGATCCCAGGACCCTGGGATCCGGCCCTGGGCCTAAGGCAGACGCTTAAGGACTGAGCCACCCAGGCGCCCCGGCCCACTTTGTCTTATAGACATACCCCTCCAGCCACTTCTCTTTCAGAGATGTGGAAACTGAGGCCCAGTAGGTTCTGGTGATCTGCATTCCCAGTTAGATTCAGATAGCGATCCATCTAGACCAGGACTTTTCCCTGAATGAGTTTATACTTTTATATACATCTAGGTACCTGATGCACAGAATCCCAGGCAGAAATTCAGGGCTTTTGGAATTGCCTCTTGGTTGGTTTGCAGTGTTTTTGAGTGTATCTCTTTGTATTTTTCTCTTAATGGTCGCTGTGGCTAGTACAGTATACGTGTGTGATTAACATGGGGTACTGATGTCACATTTCACCACTTGGCAGTGTGGAAGCCTTGTTTCCATTTAGGGGCCTTTACCTTCCCCACTTTGATATGTCAGAGTCTTGAGTATCAGGTGGTGGTAGAGTATTTGTTTCAAATATCTAACAGGTTTTATAAAACTCAGGGGGAGGACTGTCTATTATATATAACCATATTTCTGTTCCTTTTGTTGTTGTTCTCATGTTCCAAGATTCCTTCTTCTATCATTTCCTTTCTTTTTGAAAAAAAATTTTTTTTCAGCCATTCTTTCGAGATAGGTCTGCTAGCCACAAATTTTTTTCCCTTTCCTTCATCTGAGGATGTCTTTATTTTCCCTTCACCCTAAAGGATAGTTCTGCTGGATATAGAATTTGAAGATGATTATTTTTTTTGTTTTTTCAGCAGTTGGAAAATGTGTGATTTTTTTTCTGGCCTCCATAGTTTTAGATGGGAAATTTACTGTTATGTGAATTGGTGTTCCCTTACTGATAATGTGTCATTTGTCTCTGGATGTTGTCAGCATTTTTTTCTTTTGCTTCTGTTCTCAAAACTTAATTATGAAATGTGTTGGTGTGTTTCTTTGGGTTTATCTCTTTTAGTTTCATGCAGTTTGGAAAGTTTAAACCATTGATTCTTCTAATATTCTTTTCCACTCTCTTTGTCCTGTCCTTCTGGGGCTCATGATACAGATGAATGTTGGATCTTATTGTCCTGGTTCCTGCCATTGGTTTTGTTTTGTTTAATCTGCTTTCTGTCTCTTGTGCAAATTCAGTAGAGTCTATTGATTATCACCGTCACTGATATCTATCCTCTGTCAACTCTACTGTTGAACCCACTAAGTTTATTCTTGTTATCACGTATTTATAACTTCAGTCCCTTTTTATAACTTCTGGTTCTTTGGTGTGATGTTTCTATTTTTACAGTTGTTCTAAAGAATCTGCAGTTGTACATCGAAGCATTTTTTGATGACTGCTTTGACAAGGATGTCTATAATTCTAACATCTGATTCATCTCAGTGTTGGCATCCATTGGTTCTTTACTCAATCACATAGTGATTTTCCTAGTTTTGTGGTGGTGATTTGTTTTCATTGTGTCTGGACATTTTGGCCATTATGTTCGAAGGCTTGTAGTCCTATATAAATCTTTACTTTTACCAGGCAGTCATCCCGTTTAGTTTTAGCGTGGTGATCTTGTCCTAATTTTGAAGGCTGTTGCTTCCAATGACGGTTACATTTTTAGAGACTTTGTGGTGTTCTCTTAGTTGGCTTGGTTTATCTGGGGATGGTAGAGATCCCACTGGTCCCTGTTTGTTCTGCCTGAGTGGATGGAGGGGTTTCCCTAGATAGGGGTCCCAGTGCCTCTGGTGGGGTCAAGGAGAAGAATTCTTTGGCCACTGAGGACAGGCGTGCTTCCTGGTACCTCTTGTGCTGCAATCCTCCCTTCTTCTCACCTCCCTCTCCCCTGACACTGCAGGGAAGGAGGGCACTTCGCAGGTGAGGCCTTTTTTGTGGCAGTGTCCCCTTTGCTGGTGCTGCCAGCTGCCTGCTGTGTCTCATGGTGGGAAGGGAGTCTTAGGCCTAGTGAGTAAGGAGAGTGCTATCCCCACCCACTTATTGTTCGAGGAGCTTCTGGTTCATCCCCCTTGCCAGTGCTGCTGGTTAGCCTGGTGGTGACAGTGCGATTGTTTGCTCCTCGCTGGGCTACCTTGTGTTGCTTGATTGGGAGGGTGGAAAATCTGGGCTTGGTTGGCCGCCTTCTATTAGGTGGACGTTGCAAGGCCATTCAATCGTAGGGTCTCTAACCAGTTCACCTTCCTTTTTCTGCTTTTCAGAGGGGTTTTGTTTTGTTTTGTTTTGTTGCCTCTCATGGTTTTTCCCCAGGGTTTGTATTTATACTTAGCTGAGAACTACAGGGAGAAAGTAGTCTATGCCATCTTGTCTGGACCAGAAGTCTTTTTAGGGGACTTTGTGGAGTTGGGAGGGACCCCTTAAGACTACCTATAATAGAAAAAATGAATTTGGTCAGTGGCTTCATTTCAGCAAAAGTATTCTATCTCTTTAAGTTTCTGCCTCTCGTAGTTCCCTGTTTATGAAATCAGAACACAATCTATCCTGTACCCAGCCCCCTCCACTTCTGTAATCATGCTGCCATCGTAGGCTTTTATGAATGGAAGTTCTTGTACTTTCGAGACTGTGGAAGAAGAGTTAAAGTGAAGCCTCAGTTTCAGTTTGCCACTCTTTGTGGTGGGAAAGTGAGTCAGCAGATACTCCATCCTTAGGCGACCACTTCTCCCTCTACCTTCCTCCTTATCGCCTCATGTTGACCTCACCAAGCTTAACTTCCCGAGCCTGGGGAAATGGGCCCTTAAAGACAATTAGTTAAGTCTTGGACATCAAACTCGAGAAGGGAAAGAAATTCTAAGTGTAAATGCCATCTGGGTTCGTTCATCACCACTCTTCTCTTTCAGAGACAGTTGAGCGGATGTAGGCTTTTACTCTAAAGAGAAGTTTATAAGAACAGATTGAAGAAAGGATTTGTGTAAAAAAATTTTTGGAATGATAATTACCTTAGTCACCGATTATTCTATAACTGAAGGTGCCCCAGCCCAAGAAAGCATTATCCAGTCCAAAATGTCCAAATGTCATTACTCCAGGTTGAGAAATCCTGAACTAGGTTATTTACCTACTCAAAGCATGCTGTACCAAGCAATTTGGTCTAAATTAACTGCCTAGTCTAGGCCTGCACTGTCCAGTAAGGGTGGCTGTTAGGTATGCGGCTACTTAAATTCATTAAAATGCAATAAATTTTAAAGAGTTTCTCAGTCATACTTGCCATACTTCTAGTGCTCCCTAGTTTGAGTGCCTAGAGGCTACCACATTGGATAGCTTAGAGAACATTTCTATCTGTCATTGCACAAAGTTCTGTTGGGCAGCAGGGTCTTCTAGACCCTTGCTACCCAAAGAGTTACATGTGGACAAGTAAAATTAGCATCATCTGGGAAGTCTTAGAAATTCAGACTCCCAGGTTTCCCCCCAGACCCACTAAATAAGAATCTGTATTTTAGTAAGATTCCCAGGTGATTCATACGCACATTTAAGTTTGAAAAGTGCTGGTCTGCGTGACTTTCCCTTGCCTTCTTGTTTCCTGTTTCGTCTCCTCCTGTGTCCCCCCCTCTACAGCTTCCCTTTTAGTCACATAAATGCCTTGCTTTCCAATCTCAGTTTCTAGGCTCTTTAAGCCAGAACTATGTCTCATTTCATCTCTGCATTCCAGCCGCAAAGACACTTAACACATCGTCTTGCACGAAAGAGCTGCTTGGTATTATTGTTGCTGGATTGAATTTTGTTGAACTAACTTCCCAACAATCAGTGTAGGGTTTTTTCCTTTTAACCAAAAGAATGGCTATTTTCATCTTTTACTTTATAATTTAATTTGGGCATTTCCTAGAGTTTCAACTGTGAAAAAAATCTATAACCTTTTCAAATATCTGGAAATTTCATGGTGAATTTAAGGTTCCTAGTGATTTCATGATGTGAAGAAGAGAATGCATATGTATATACGTATGCTATATTCAGATTTTTCTTTGTAACAAAATGTAACAAACCTTTTCATTATTTTTTCCTTTTCCTTTCCTTTTTTTTTTTTTTTTTAAGAGAGAGTGTGCACCTGCACGCGGGGGGAGGGGGGAGAGGCAGAGGAAGAGAGAGAATATCAAGCAGGCTCCACGCTAAGTGCAGAGCCCAACGCAGGGCTCAATCTCAAACCCCCAAGATCATGACCTGAGCCAAAATCAAGAGCCGGGCGCCCAACCAACTAAGCCACCCAGGTACCCCCAAAACCTTTTCATTCTTAATATTAATTGCAAACATGTCCAGAATCATCATTTGTTCTGATGGAATAATTTATATTGCATTTTTAAAAATTGCCTGATTTTTGTCTAAGTCACCTAAAGGTTGACAAGTTTTTTGGTTACAAATCAAAATCTGTTACTTTATATGACAGTTACAATGACAAGGAATTGTTCTTTCTTTGCACTAATGCAATGAAAACATTCATAGGTTGTTTTGGAGTTAAAGTGACCTACAGTACATGAAAGACTGGGTGTTATGAGTATTATAGCTTATAGCATAAATATGAATTAACTTCTGTAGAAAAGGGGAAAATTAAACTTCTAGTTTAATTAGCCTTAGACTATTCGGGCTGTAAGCGATCTCCTTCCTCTTGCAAATAAGGACGCCAAGGCTCAGAGAAGTAAGAATGCAGCGAAGGATGGGCCTTTGGCTCATGTTTTATGGAAAGGGCAACGTGTCTTCTAGACTTCGTTATCTTTATCTCATAAATGTGTGCAGTAAACCAGATGATCTTTGAGTGCCTCATAACTTTTAAAACATCTTAAGTACAGCTCTCTTCATTTTAAAAGTAATGTTCTTTTTATAGCTTTATACTGCCTCTCTTGTGGACTATTTCTATCTGCAGAGGGGTGGGATGAGGGAAGCAATGAGTAAATAGGCAGAGGGGTGGAAGGCCTCACGACAATACTAGTATTGCAGTTAGATTTAAACTCATGTTTCTTTGCCCATAGCAACCCACAGGAAAGAATTTTTACTTCCTATATAGATGAATAAAAGTGTCAAATTATACTAATTCTCTGATGTCATAGTTCTGCAATTGACACAGCTACTGACAAAATTAAACACCTTTTTTTTTTTAAATTCCTGAAAGCATAACTAGCACTGGGAAAAATAATTTGGTCCAGAAATTTTTGTACAGATTGCCTAGACTTATAAGCGAAGTGTTGTTTTAGGACATTATTCCCACAGAAGATAGGGCCATGGCTTTCACTGGACTCTTGAAGGGTTGATGTCACAGAAAGGATTAAGAGCTATCAGTCTTTTCAGCTTCTGAAAATGTATGCCTGAAGGCCAATGAAATGTGACTCGTCCAAGACTACAAGTCTAAATTAGTAGGATTTCTTGAATCCCTTTTTCCCCCATTAAATGTTTTCTTCCTTCCTTCAAAACTTCTGTGATTGAGGATTTTATGTAATCTTTATGAAATAATCCCAAAGTTTTCAAATTCAACAGTAGTGGCCTAGAAACTGCATCATTGGTAAGTGTGGGTATCTGCTTAGTTAAAAAAAAAAAAAAAGAAAGAAAGAAAAAGCTAATTTTAGTGAACACCCAGTTCTTTTTCTTTCTAGGTATCCTCAATGTTTCTATCTTTCTGGAATTAATTCTCCAGTTGTCTTTTTCTTCTACTTTATGTCTTCTGATCCTCAAGGAAAGGGGCGATGGGGATGCTCTCAATCGAAGAACGCAGGTGCTTATAACACGCCAAAGAGAGCTAATTGACGTTTCGTTCTCAAACAAATGGAACTAGCGGAGTTTTCTCCCTGTGTGATCTGTTTGCAATTCTGATCTGTCAGAGCTTTGCAAATATGCTAAGGGGGTTGAAGGATGGGAAGGCAGGATGTAGGAAAACATGTTTCTGCCTGATAGAAACATTGCGTTAAAAAGTTGCATATTGAGGGGCGCCTGGGTGGCGCAGTCCTTAAGCATCTGCCTTCGGCTCAGGGCGTGATCCCGGCCTTCTGGGGTCGAGTCCCACATCGGGCTCCTCCGTTATGAGCCTGCTTCTTTCTCTCCCACTCCCCCTGCTTGTGTTCCCTCCCTCGCTGGCTGTCTCTCTGTCACATAAATAAATAAAATATTTAAAAAAAAAAGTTGCATATTGATATACAAGTTACTGAACCCAGCCCCCCACTGCTAAGCCATACTTAGATGTATTATGTATTTGTTAAATGTGCATGTGGTTCCTGACTCTAGAAGTCTTCAATCTATGAATCTCACTCTTATTTTACTATTATAATAGTTTCATCTTTTTGGAACTTTCTAGTCTTCTATAATTCCATCCTACTGTGCAATTCTTTGTTTTTAAAGCAGGAAACATGAGGGGAAATTTAAAAAAAAATCAAATACTTAAGTACAGACTACAAAATTCAATTTCACGTCCTGAGATGCCTTTAAACTGTTCCATGTGTAGGTTGTCCCTGGTAAGTTCAATCAGGCATTATAAAAGATACGGCGTAGGGGCGCCTGGGTGGCACAGCGGTTAAGCGTCTGCCTTCGGCTCAGGGAATGATCCTGGCGTTATGGGATCGAGCCCCACAGCAGGCTCCTCCGCTATGAGCCTGCTTCTTCCTCTCTCACTCCCCCTGCTTGTGTTCCCTCTCTCGCTGGCTGTCTCTATCTCTGTCAAATAAATAAATAAAATCTTTAAAAAAAAAAAAGATACGGCGTAAAAATGCGTTTAAAAGGTGTAATTGCACCTCAACACTTTACGTAGTTAAGCTCAAAAGACCACAAAAGAGTGGAAGATATAGCAGGTATCTGAAAAATAAAGGTTTGTTAACAGGAAGCAGTCGGTAATATTTATGAAAAATGAGAGCCCTGGAAGGTATCAGCAGAGTTTTAAATCTTAAGTGCTAACCAGACTCATCCCGACCGAGACGGGGTCTCTTCATGGGCATCACGTCCCTGGGTTAACTTGGGGAAGCCCGGCTCTCGCTCCAGGGTAAACCGGAAGCGGACGGTTGACTAACCCTTTCGAGCTGCAGGTAGGCAGATGAATGGACGCAGCTTGTCTCTTCCCTGACGGCATTATTCCCTCTGAGGAGAGCAACAGAAGTGGCCAGCTCCTCTCGGCTTCCTTTGGTTCAGTACTGTCGCTGCTCTATTTCTTAGAAAATTAATCAATAATAAAAAATTATTTTTTATCTGTTTCTTTCCCCCCTCGTTAGCCAAAACTAGCCTGTGCTGGAATTCCCTCAGCACACCCCCTCTGTCGGCAGCCCAGCCCCACTATCTCAGGAGGGTGGGTGCCAAGCCCACAGAGGAGGTTGGGGCAGCCCAACAAGTCCCCCACTCCCCTCCTGAGCTGTAACCTATGAGAAAACAGAAATATGAGGCCTGTGTCCACTCCCTAAAGAAGTTCCCTCCCTGCCTTTTCTGTTTTCCTCAAACTCAGCTGGGTCCCGCCCTGTCATTAAAAAAACAAGTCCGTCTCATCCAGTTTCCCAGCTAGGAATCTGGCCTCTGCCTTGGGCCTTGACGGGGAGGGGGGTGCATCTCAGTCCTGCCCTTCTTGATTGGGGGCCCACATTGTCAAGTAGCCAGGCCCCAGCGTCTGCCCCGGAGAAACTTGGAGCAAGCTGCCCAGAAACTCCACTAGGCTGGGCTGCGGGCAGCTGCGTCCCTGCTCCAGAGCTCTGAGCAGGCTTAGGCGAGAGAGTCACTTTTTTTCTTTTACTGGGTTCCCAGGCTCTCCAGAGCCAGGATTTCATCCTTTTCTAGAACTCCTAGAACAGCGTACCAAGGCCGAGGTAGCCCATTACTGTTGAGCAGTTGTTCTCTGTCTGAAGCACAGTAAAGTCAAGGATCCCTTCAACTTTTTACTAATTTGTCTCTGAGCTCAAATCCTTTTCCAAATGAGATAGGGCCTAAAAGGAAGAAACTAAAAGAAAATACTTAATTGACTTAACACTTAAAGTAGGAAGAGGATCGGTCCTATAATTTGAGAGCCCATCAAGAAACGCCGGTGGGAGCCTTCAGAAATTTCTCAGACAGGAGGAAGAAGACAGCCTTGTGGTCAGCCTGTGGCTGGGGTGAAGTCAGTGCAGCTCCCCACTTTGCTACTTCTAGGCCTGGAGAACCAATAATAGTTCAGTCCAAATATCTCTATTTCTTGTGGGTTTATTCCTTGGGTTTTTCCTGAAGGAGGACGAGAGAGGAAGAAAATGAAGGGAGTTTCTCAGGTGGCCTGTTAGTCTAGTGGTAGTCTCCTTCAGTCCTCACAGAAGGGAATTAAGGCTCTGCAGGATTGATGCAGCTGTCCAATGTCACACCATTAGTAAGGGAAAGACACAGTGTGTGACCTCAGGCCTATCTCTTGTCCACAAATATATGAATATACACCCTTAAGTCCTCCAAATCACACAGCATGGGAGACTGAACAAAATGTTATCCCTAAGAAACCTCAATCCGTCTTCCTCCCCACAACTAGCTTCTTGAGTGCTGTGGGACTAATGCCTGAATATTGTCCCCTGTTCTCTTAACAATTAAATATGCTCCTTGTAAGGAAACTGAAAATTACAAAGATATTGACATTAACATTTAAAATCTACACTCCCACCACCCTGAGCCTTCAAGGTAACTGCTGTTAATAATTTGGTGTGTGTCTTTCTAGACTTTTTGTAATGTGTGTAGAGTATGTATGCATAGAAGTACCTATTGCAATTTTATAATAAATGGAATGGTGTGTGGTATAACTTCACAGATATATAGCATGCATATCTTCCTATGTGGATAAATACCTATGTGGAGCAATGCCTGTCTGTCTGCTGGCTGTTTCCTACTCCTCTTATTTATAATATTGCTGGCTGTTTAAATTTATGATTTTCTACCACCACAAATGGTGCTTCATTGAACATTCCGTATTCATAAATTTTATGTGCTGCTTCAAGTATTTCTGGATGATACATTTTGGACTCATTAGATAGAAGGGGACATTTTAAATGTAGACATTGCCAAAAGGCCCTTCAAAAGATTGGCCAGTGACTTTCCTGTCAACACTATACGGGTGTGCCCATTTATTGATCACTCATCCCATCATTAATAGGATTTTAAATCGTCCCCAGTCTGCTAGCTCTTCTTTTTAAGACAAGAACGTCATATTTAACACTGATGAGCTTTCGTTCTGAAGTCAGAGGGGCTTGCTCACTCTTCATTCCCGCATCAGAAGACTGAACCACCAAACCACAGGCCATGCGGGACAGCCGTGCACCTCCCCAGCACGAAGCCTGCACTCCTAGGCTGACCGCGTGGTTCTGAGCAGGCCGGACGTGGGCTTCTGCCAGTGGATGGGAAAGAAGAGACTAAAGATGATCGGTGCTAGTCTTGGTCAGTCTCTTTCTTCATCTCAATCACTTCTCCTCTTCCCACCCACCTTTCTCCCCTTTCCCCTTTGTGGAAGGATAATTGGCATATAACAAACTGCACATTTTTAAAGGATACCATTTACATATAATTGACAATAATCAATGTTTGATGTAGCATTCTAAAAATACTCTGTACATGAGCATGGGATGGGTATGCGCATATGTACACACACACACACAGGGTAGAGACCTATTAACTTTATCTTAACCAACATGGTTGTTAATAAAAATTTGGTGAAACATAACAATGCCAATAGTCCCTTTTCTCTTATCCACAGCACAGCTGCCTAAAAGCATTGTCTATTCTTGCAGTATCCAGTTTCTCCTGTCTACTCTTGAATCCACTCCAGTCAGGCTCTCATCCTCAAGACCCACTGAACTCTCATCAGTGACCTCTTTGGTGCTAAATCCTTTATTTCAGTTGCTTGCAGGCTTCCTGACTCCTCTCTCTCTCCCTCTCCCTCTCTTTCTCTCTCTCTCTCTCTCTCTCCAGTATCTATTCTATTAGCAAATGAGATAAGCTTGACCATCAGCATGCATCTGTAATCACCTTCCCAAGTTCAAAGCCATCACTGTCTCTTTGGATATCTACATGAGCCTTCAGTTGCTCTCCTTGCCTCCACACCTGCTCTCCCAGTTTCCAAATGCTATCCCCCTCCAAGAGAGATTTTATTTATTGTGTTGTCTTTCACATCCCTTTTAGAACCTCAGCTCAATGAGAGGAGAGATTTCTTTCTTTCTGATTCACTGTAGTATCCCCAGTACCTAGGAGAGTACCTGACATGTAGTATACACAAATATTTAGATGAATAAAAAAGAAAGCTAGTAGACTGTAGCTTTAAGGCCAAGCAATTCAGCTCCTGACAGTTACCAAGAATCAATTGGTTTTTGCTCCTAAAGCTGATCAGGCCCAGGTTATTATAATAATAGAATAACTAAACATTATAGTATTGGATAAAAATGAGTACGACAAGATGTTTCTGGGAAAACTAAGGTGGATATTTTGTTAATATTTAATGAAAGCAAGTTGCAAAAAGAAATTGCATTAGATTTGCTGATGACAAAACTAAGTTTGGAGAAAACCATAAAAAATCTGCAAGATTTTTGTACTCAAACTGAATTTTAAAGTTTTGACTCCACTTTGAAGGAGCCAATTTGGAAGCAATAAGTGAGGCTTTATTGGTGTGGCTTTGTGTGGAAGATGATGCAGAGCTCCAATTAGCAGACCCGTATTCACATATAGAGCCTTGGCTCTATATGAAAGGATTGGCAAATGAGAAGACAAATTGGTATTTTAAGTTCAAATGAAACATGTAAGTATCATTTTTATAATTTCATGTTCTAAACGTTTTAAAAATTTGATAGCTTCAGTTGGGCTTATTATAGGGCATCTGTATTTGTATTTGCACATGCTTTGTTGGTTGCTGTTGTTAAAGCATAATTGATAGCATATTATACATATTTCTCTCTCTCTCTCTTTTTTTTTTTTTTACTTGACAGTGTATCTTGGAGATCATTTGGTATCAGTCAGGATAGAATATCTTAATAACTTTAAAAAGTTGAAAAGGATTCTACTTTATGAATACAATGTAATTTATTTTACTTCTTTACCTGTGGTTACCTAGACTATTTCTTATTTTTAAAAATAAACAATGCCGAGAAACAAGTGTTGGCGAGGATGTGGAGAGAAAGGAACCCCTGTGCACTGTTGGTGGGAATGCAAACTGCTGCAGCCACTACGGAAAACAGTATGGAGGTTACTCAAAAAATTAAAAATACAATCACCATATAATCCAGTAATTCCACTACTGGGTATTTACCCAAAGAATATGAAAACACTAACTTGAAAAGATATATGCACCCTTATGCTTATTGCAACAGCATTTATAATAGCCAAATTTTGGAAGCAGCCCAAATGACCATCGGTTGATGAAAGGATGAAGAAGTGGTATGTCTATACACAATGGAATATTACTCAGCCATAAAAGAGAATAAAATCTTGCCATTTGTAACAACATGGATGGAGCTAGAAGCTATAATGCCAAGTGAAATAAGTCAGAGAAAGACAAATACCATATGATTTCTCCCATAGGTGGAGTTAAGAAACAAACGAACAAAGAAAAACAAAGACAAATCAAGAAATAGTCTTAACTACAGAGAACAAACTGTTGGTCACCAGAGGGGAGGTGGGTGGGGGGATGGGTGAAATAGGTGATGGGGAGTAAGAGTATACTTACCATGATGAGCACTGAGTAATGTCTAGAATTGTTGAATCACTATATTGTACACCTGAAACTAATATAACACTGTTAACTATACTGGAATTAAAATTAAAAATGCTGCGAAGAATTCCTTGCACGTGCACGATTGTATTGTGTGTAAGTATATCTATACGACAAATTCCCAGAAGTGATATTGTTGCAGTTTTTTTTGAAGGCTTTAGAACCGATAGACTTTTGTCCAGGATTTATGTCTTAGAATTTGTCTTGTGATATTTAATCTTGTTTAGTTTTGAGCAACCAATATTTTGCTCAGAACTTGTTAAAATAATTGATATTCATGTGAAAAATATGTTTATGATTTTTAAATCTGGAACTCTTTAGCCTAAATCCCCACTTTCCAATTGAATGATTGCTTTTATAACTTTTTTTTTAAACTTAAAAGTTTTTGATAATGAGTGCTCTCTTAGGCACGCAGCTCTCATATTCTAGCAGAACAGACTATCTCCCTCCTATTCTGCCAAGAATCTGTGCTTTATAAATACCAATCCAGAACATTTAGCAACTGTAGGAGGGATAGCCAATATCGAAAAGAATAATTGTATTTACCATTTCTGCTGTTATTCTTTTCATCTCTTTTGGCTATTAAAAATGTATATATGCATATACATATATGTATATTTGTACACATAATTTTTAAGTATTTTTAGGTTGCAAGAATATTTCACAAAATTTTCTGAATTTGCTTTTAGGTTAAATTCTCCCCCCCATTTTGTTAGTAAGGATATGAATTATAAATGAAATTTTCATTACATTTCTTTGTCCTTGACGTTTGTCTCTTGAGTAATACATGTCTTGCTGATCCATGCCAGTAGTTCATGAACTGTAAAGAATAAAATCCATAGGATTCTGTCATCAGCTACATTCTGTGAATATTTTCAACCAGATTTTAGTACTCATTTTTCAGACTTGCATCATTTTGGGAGAATCTTAATTCATAGAGGAAAAATTAAATATGTTGCAAAGCCAATTATAAATTCCTTGTTTATGTTGCAAAACTGATTATAAATTCCTTGTTTGTGTTGAACTTTTGCTAGGGAAAGATTCTGGGGGGTGGATTTTATTTATCTTTTTAAAGGAATAAATATTATGCAAATTACCTTGGTAACAGCTGGACCACAGTCATGCAATATGTTTAGTATCACTTTCTGAGTTGATGTTGGTCTGGAGTTGACAACATGGATTTTCAGTGAGATTTAAGACTTACCATTTTCAAAAATAAGGGGTGAAGTTTGCTTTTTTAAAAAATTTGCAATCACTAGGCTTAGAAGGCAAAACAGATTTCACTATTCTGAGAATGCTGAATTATTTTCTATGTGAAGACTGTGTTAAGTGGCATCCTTTTTGTTTGGGTCTCAGAGTTTATGTGAAAGAAAATAAATCTAGTTTTTTTTTTTTAAAGACACTAAAATGCAATGACTGTTCTGTATGTGGGTATGAATATGTGCGTGTGTGTGTATATTTCCATGCACACACATATACACGTTATGTATGCATTCCTCTAGTGTGTGTATGTACATACAGATAAATTGTATATATTTTTGTAAGTTTGAAATCTGTCGTGCAAATGCTTTGGTAGGCATTTGGAGGAGTACTGGTTTTCAGTTATTAGTGGGTGGTAGTGCTCTGGTGAGCCAGTCTTATCCTTAGCTAGTTCACCCCAAGACAGAGCTGGGTAGAAGTCAGAAAACATGTGTAGGGAGGAAGGGGAGAGATGGTGATCCATTTTAACATAGTTTCATATGCACTGGTTTTGTTGAAAGTAAATTCAAGCATATCCTGTTTTGTCTGCTTATAGAGACCTTAGGGGTCCTATACTACTCTGGGAGAATATTAGCTACAGCTGGAAGTGGGGTGTGGCTGTGGCTGTGTAAGGACCTATAACTCATTGCGTCTTTAGTTTATTAGCTGTGTCTTGATTTCTTAGAATTTGAAGCTAACAGGATGGCCATGCTCTTTCTGTATTATTTGAACATTACTGCAACCTCGTATTCACTGTTCCTAGATAAAAACTTTCATACAGCATTTTGCCTACCCGTTAGATGGCATCACTGGATATTTTAGGGATAGGACAAAGCTGGCTCTGATGGCAATTGACTTCCCAGGGGGTCCCCTATTCAGGAAAGTCGCCTGCATGGTGAACGCACATTCCAGGAAGCATGCTGTCCCTGCCGTGGATTTGCATGTACTGCAGTGTCTTACAGTGAAAGGGAAGTCCTCCAGGAAACACGAAACAGCTTCAAATAAATTACAGTTAATATCCTTACTGATTCAAGGGGATATTGTATTGACCAAATTAGGGTACATCACTACATAAAAACACCAATCAGATAACAAAATAATGTTCCTCAAGATAAAAGATCTACTTCCCTTCCCTTCCCCATCACTAATAAACAGTCATTCCATGTTAATTTCACATGTAATCAGAAAAAAGGCCCACATTGAGAATTAAAACGAAACAACACTTTAAAAGTGCAAGATCATGTACTAATGTATCTCTAGAATGCGGGACTCTGAGTTTTAAAATTTCCTGTTTTTCTGCATTTTCCAAATTTTCCATAAGGGGAAAAAGATGTAATAATTTAAGGAATTAGTTTCATACCATTATTTTGACATCAATCACTGAAAGGAAAGCAGCTGATACACTGTGCTAGGAAGAAAAATTAATGAGAATTATCCTTATCCTCTCATAAATTGAGTCTTCCTTGAGGTAAGCAAACTATTATAAATTGTCAAGACATGAGTGTGTGAAAGCAGCACACCAGTACAAGCATGACACTTGGAAAAGTGTGGCGAATATTCACATTTAATATTATGCATGGACACTGATGATGATGGTAAGTGGTTAGAAGTGTACTTTATATTCTAAAAACATGGTAAGACCTTATATGCCAACGGGTAGAATATATTCTCTCTCCCCGCTCCCTGATTGCTAGAGCATGGGTATGAGACCTAATCACGGCCTGTCAGATGCCTCTGCATGGAACTGTGAGTTCTGCGGGATTAACACAAAGCTGTGTCAGGTCCATTAGTGATTTTTCGAGGTGGCTACTGCAGAATCTGGGGTCTGAAGGGGCAGCAGCATCCTGAATTACTGACCCAACATGTTTCTCCAGAACTCCAGAGGTTCCATAGATAATCTGATATCCATCAGGATTGTTAACAATAGGCTTGTTTACGTTATAGTCACCAATGCAGATATGGTGAGACTTTTGCCTCTAGGGTCCACCTCATGCCCGTGGACCGCGTTGTAGCTCCCTTTCGAAGACCTTGCATTCTGCTGGCATCAATGATTCTTTTCCATACCTTATTCAGTGACTTCATTACTGATTAATTTTCCTTGTTTTGGATCTATTGGGCAGTTACATGTGTCTGATGTGTGACAGATACATTGAATGTCCACTGTATGCCAGCTACTGTTCTAGAAGCTGGAGATCCAGACACGACAGAGACTGCATTTACTTCCTTTACAAAGCTGACCTCCTCAGATAGAGGAAGGAAGGTAGAAAATAGTAAGAGAATTTTGGGTATAGATAAGCAATAGGAAGATGACAAAACATGAGCGAGGGTAGTGGGGAGGGTGTGCAGCATTAGTCAGGATAACCAGGGAGAGCTTTTGAGGAAGTGATATTTAATAGTAAATGAGTAGATGGGAAGGTCTCCAGAAGGAGTGTTCCAAGGTGGAGGAGTCATAAATGGAAAGGTCCTGAGACAGAAATGAACGTGGTGCGTGTGATTAGAATCTAGTGAATGAGGGATGAGTGGAACCAGAAGAGACTGGCGGGCGCCAGTCCTGTGGGCATTACAGATCACAGTAAGGATTTCAAGAAGAAAGCCTTTGTAGGATTTTAAGCAGGCAAGTGGTGTAGTATGAATTGATCCATGCTTATGAAAGAGCACTCTGGCCATTCTTTGGGGAAGCTTTGGGGAAGAAGCATGGAGGAAGAGGAATTGGTTAGGAGTCTGTTGGAACAGGCAGATGAAAGGTATTGCTTACTTGGCTAGGGTTGTAGCCATGGAGAACTGGTTTCTCCCGGCTGTTGTCAAGCACAGACGTTCTATAAGAGGTGATGCCGGCGTGCAAGCATGTCCAGTTTCAGGATGAGATTTACAGTCTGGTGTAGGATATGGAGCACGTATGTGTATGATACTCTGTGTTCAACGTCAAGGAGAGCATCAAATACCAAAGCAAAGTGGTGGTGGCGTTCGCCTGTGTATTGGAAATACAGCATTGCGTTGCTAAAGACAGTTATTAGCTAAAGCTTTTATCCAGGAATATTCAAAAGAAAACATAATGAGGATTCTGTTCTGCTTTGAAATCTATATGTTGTTGTTGTTTAAGATTTTTTAATGCAATCTTGGGGCGCCTGGGTGGCACAGCGGTTAAGCGTCTGCCTTCGGCTCAGGGCGTGATCCCGGCGTTCTGGGATCGAGCCCCACATCAGGCTCCTCCACTGGGAGCCTGCTTCTTCCTCTCCCACTCCCCCTGCTTGTGTTCCCTCTCTCGCTGGCTGTCTCTATCTCTTTCGAATAAAAAAAAAAAAAATCTTTAAAGATTTTTTAATGCAATCTAAATACCCAGTGTGGGGCTCAAACTCACAACCCAGAGATCAAGAGTTGCATGTTCCACACCCTGAGCCAGCCAGGCGTCCCGAGGGTCTGTATGGTGCTAAGTCCTTCCTTAGAGGATAAACATGCTCTCAGGAGTGAAGGAAACATTAGAGTACATCACACGATGAATGAAATCGTGCAACTTTAAATGTATGAAGCATTTACTACGACCACGAGGGAGTGGAAGCACATTAATTTTAACTTCTCAGTGTTCTAGGAAATGGATCTTACAAATAATCTAGGTTACTCTTGTAGAAAAAACTTTAATTTCAGAGAGTCATTTATATCTCCATTGCCATGACCCCTTGACTGCTAGACCCAGGAATAAGCTTTTTATAAACTGTGGTCTATTATCTAACGTAGCCTTTTTTAAGACAGTTTAGAAGGATTTCTTAGCCAGTTGTTTATGTGTACCTTCATAGAGAAATCATAACATAGCTACAGAAATTGGACTGAATTCTGAGATACACCATTTAGTGGCAATGGAAGGAGTGTATGTATTTGAACACTTACATTCCCCTTCAACCTCTAACACAAGCCTCTGAGATCCTTTGAGAAAACAAGAAGAGCGAGGCCAAAGAAGAGATCGGCTGGAACACGGCACAGGTGTGGAACTGAGTTAACCTTGACTTGTTTCAGATCTGCGGGATGTCTGGGTTGTGTTTTTTTTGGTAAAAACACAAATTTGCCAGCCAGACTGGAAATGTTTTCTGGTTTTTCTTCATCAAAAACCTTGGGCTCTCTCCCTACCAGTCTTCTCTGTCAAAGACTTTCTCTCTTTCACTTTGGTTCTGATGTTCCGTGTGTAAGCAGAATTCAACTAGTTAGGGAAAAGGCACTCTAGAAAAAAGACTCTAGTTGTGAGACCAGATGGTAAGCATTATTGAGCTGATGAGGTCGTGTAGATTTGAGGGAAGGTGTGGTAATACGATCTGGTTCTGCAGCTGTGACCCGTTGTTCCAAAACAGCCTCCTTCCTCCCTGCTTTTTCCGTCCGCATTCCAGCACCTCTCCTTCCGTCTCTGTGGGCAAGGGGTCCTCACAGATTGATTTGACAGACGTGTAAGAAAGGAATGAAGCTTGCTCTGAGAAGAGCAACTTCAGCTATTTTATTCTAACCCACAGATACTCTTTGACTATCCCTCTCCCCGTGTTACTTGTACCATAGGCAAAAAGTGCAGAATGTATCCGCTCTCGTTCAGCATGCTAGGAGACCGTTTCCCAGGACTCAGACTGCCATTGCGCCTGTCACGTCCTGAAGACGTCTGCATCTGAAGTCCGGCAGGTGCCTCAGACCACAGATCGGTGACCTTGAGGTCATCCTGTCTGTTCTCCTCATCTCCCCTCAGAAAACCCCCATCAACCGTCTTTCCTGTGTTTCCTCCTTCGTGAAAGGTAGCAGTGTTTTTCCTTCACCCCAATGGAAAATCTAGGAGTCACACCCAGGCTCTACTTATCTTACCCATTTCATGCAGTCTATCTCCTAAATACTTTACTGACCCTTTCATACTCACCCCCATTGCCACTGCCCTGATTTAGGCTTTCATTATTTCTCCTCTGGAATTTGGAAACATCCAATGTTTTTGTCTTTATTTTTACCCAGATTATTTTCTTCTTCCGCTCGATGGTAGTGTTCCATATTCCGTGAGACTCTGACTAGTGAGGCCAATGACATTAAAATCTCATGGAGGAAGTATAGGCGAAGATCATTCTTTCTTCTAAGCCCTGCGGGCTCTTATAATATGTGGCTAGGCCTGAGAACTAGTGTGCCACACTGGAGAAATTTCAGATATCTTCGCCAGATACACAAGGCCTTCGTGACCTTGGACATCTTATCTTCTGCCACTTCTGCTCCTGGCTTTGTAATAAATAACCATGAAGGACTTATGCTTCCTCTTACTTTCCTACTGTTGCATACGATTCCTTGGTTCATGCCTTGGTCTGTGGGAATATGTCTATGGAAAATGTTCTGGAAATATGCAAGCTACATAAAGCAGTGTCCCCAGTGAGTACTTCATCATTTTATGTGCCATCTTGGTATAGGCGTAGAGTTGACCCGTGAGAACCTTCAGAATGACTTAGGGCTTCCATGCTTCTCTGCGTTTCCTCTCTTTGCCTTCTTATCCTCCTTGTACTCAACTGCAAGGTCTTGGACTCTCTTATAATCAGGGTGGTATCATCTTGGAGATTTTGAAATGTCAGGTCTTCTCCAGTCCAAAACATGCTTCCACATGGTGCCCTTGGAGGAAATCTGCTCTGGTGCTGTGCTGCACCAGCCTTCACTCATGCTGCCTGCAGTGCGTGTAGGTCGTCTGGTCAAGGGGATGCACAGAGAGCTTTGACATGTTGTTTCTTAATGTGATCCTCACCTCATCCTATGGAGTAGGCAGGGAGCTGTCATTTTTCCACTTTACTGATGCAGGAATGGAAGTCCTTTTTACTCGTATTAGCCTGCTGTAGGTGTGCACTTGACTCTCTACAGATTAGGTGTTGATAGGGTCCGTAATGCACATTTCAAGTCCTATCACCCAGTTGAATTGTGGTTGGCTACTTATTACCAAAGGGGCCTAGATGTAATTTGTTTTTGTTTTTAGAAGCTTGGGGGTAAATCCATAATTTGAGCAAACTTGATTTCACTCACTATTTTTTTTTTAAAGATGTTATTTTTAAGTAATCTCTACACCCAACGTGGGGCTCGAACTCACAACCCCGAGATCAAGAGTCACACACTCTCCTGACTGAGCCAGACGGGAGCCCCACTCACTGTTGTTTGGAAGCCTCAGCACCTTGGGATTTTCCAGGCCCCATGTTCCCCCTCTGTAGTCCATATTCACTTTTGGTCAGTTTGTCCTTGGCACCTCTGTGGTGGGGAAGGGAAGGGAGAAGAAGGCAAAACTGTATGGTTGGTTTTAGATGTTGATTTTTGAGGCCTGTACTGTGAGTCGCTCGAATTACTCATGGAGTGTTGAAGAACCAGAGTATTGGGACTGTGTGGTTGGGCCTGATCACTGTACTGAAAACAGTTCCTTTCAGTGAAGAAGGGAGAGGACTCTTGAGTTCCTCAATGAAGTGTCCACATGTATTAGCTCCTGGGTCAGGCTGGTGTTTCCCACTTCCCGTCTCTGATCTAACACGTTTCCTTGCTTTTTTTTTTTTTTTTTTTTAAATCTAAAATAAGACCCATGGGTTAGTTTCCAAGACTCTGGCTTTTATTGAAAAGACCTTGCTCTTTTTGAATTTAAAAATTGGAAGAAGTTATAAACAACAAATAACTGCATCTGAATTCTGTCTCTTAAAGTCTGTGAGAATAGGACAGTCCCTTCTGCTGCCTGGGAGGAGAAAAAGATCATTTTATTTAAAATAAATCTGTTGAGATGCATGTTGCTGGTATCTAATCAAGTCCTGAATTTGAATTCAATTAGAGCTTTGATAAAAGAAAGGGAAAGGAAACTTGCAAGAATGCTCTCCCATTCATGGAGGGCCTGCATGTTTTTAGTTTCCAAGTAAATGGAATAATGGGACCATGCATTTTCCATCCAAGCATTTTCCACCCTGAGAATAATTCCCTTCCTGGCTTCTCAATGAATAATGCATTATTTCTGAAACCCAAGAGGCATTCCTTTGATTTCCCTTTATGTTTAGCTTTCTAAGTGATTTTCAAGCAAGGAAATTCAAGGACTTGGAATGAATGCTTTATTAACATTTTTACTTGAAGTTCAGATAGCTTCTTGGCTATTATCTCCTGATATTTGAAATATTTTTTTTTTTCCTAAGGAAAGTCTAAGGTATTGTATTTATTAGAAAATGAAGCACCTTGGACAGTCTTCAAAGTGAACAGCAGTTTAAAACCAATACACATTTGTGTTTTCGAACAAAGAGCTTTATGGGGGTACTTTTCTCCTTTATTTTCATTTCCCTGCTGAATAGGTTCAAAAAAGAAAGCTCGCATTCAAAACCGGGCTGTTTGGAGACTAAATCTCCTGTGTTTACATTTTCAAAATTCACTCCTTGAGGCTGGTCCAAATCCACAACCCTGGTCCAAGCCTGGGTCCACCTAGGCCAGTGATTTCCCTCTGAAGATTCAAATGCACTTCGGGGGTCATCCCTGTTCCCTGTCTGTTTGCTATGGAGCCTGATTACATGTATGGGGTGAGCTGTAATGGGTTGTGATGGTGCCCCCTGGTTCTGTTGACCCTTGTCCTCTTGGCCGAGGATCCCCAGCAGATCCTGGGGTAACACGGTGGTAGATTTTGGTGCTGTTTCACAACTTCCCATTTCCCCTGGGAGCCAAAGGAGTGATTTGAGGATCAAAATCGGCTGAAATTAAGAATACAGTCTGTATTTCCATTCTTTTGATAGTTCTAGTAAAATCGTAACAATTCAGAGTAGTTGGGAAGAAAGACAGTTGATCTAAATTAGTTAACATATAAAGTGTAAAATTTGGTTTAAAATATTTAGTTTTATTAAGTTCAGGAAGCAGGAATATCACCTAGTATTTTCTCAGTTCCTTCATCTGTATGATGGGATAATAGTTTCTCTCTCATATGATGTCATACAGATTAAATGAGTTAGTATTTTTAAAGTGTACAGAACAGCACCTTTTAAGTGATTGTTGAATAAAAAATAAATATCCATCTTATTGTTAGAAATTTCTATTTTCAAATAGGCCCATGATACTGAGCAGATAATAACAGTATTATTGTTGTTACTGCTAAAATATATACTTAACGATTATTTTCTTAACACTCCATGACTCCTTACAACAAGCCTGCTGAGGCAAATATGATCATTTCTATTTTCCACATTAGAAAACTGAAGAAAATAATTGCCTAAAATCACCCAGTTTTTTAAACAGCAAAGCAAGGATTTGAATCTATTCATCCTGAATTCAGAAATTGTGCCTTAAATTGAACATTGAAGGCCATTTGTCACAGGCTTGCCTTTTGCCCCAAAAGAGTGTTATACTGCTAAAATCCCTACCGTTGTAGGTGTTGAGGTGTGTATCCCCAGTGCAGTCTTCCAGGTCTTAGTTGCTTAGCGAATTCAGTGTTTTGCTCAAAGTAATCATCACCATTGTCTCATAAATACTCAATTTTAGTAGGGTCTGAATCAATGAGATTTTATTAAAGTATTTTAGCATTAAAACTTTCTTTCGTTTTTTTTTTTGTTTTGGGGTTTTTTTTTTCCCCCCAGAAAATGAGCATTTCATTTCAGATGATGGTCTGGTGGCTTTGAATCTCGGTATTTTTATGTTGAACCAAAATCATTTCACATTACAGTTACTTTGCTTAGTAATTATATTTTTTGCTCTTCCTTTTTAAAATCTTCTCGGTGCCCGTCCTTTGTAGGTGCCTTTATCATCTGCTGGACTCCCGGACTGGTCTTGTTACTTCTCGATGTGTGCTGTCCACAGTGTGACGTCCTGGCCTACGAGAAATTTTTCCTTCTGCTCGCCGAGTTCAACTCCGCCATGAACCCCATCATCTACTCCTACCGCGACAAGGAGATGAGCGCCACCTTCAGGCAGATCCTTTGCTGCCAGCGCAGCGACGGCGCCAGCGGCCCCACGGAAGGCTCTGACCGCTCGGCTTCCTCCCTCAACCACACCATCTTGGCCGGAGTTCACAGCAATGACCACTCTGTGGTTTAGAAGGGCGACCACGATGAGAAGCCAGCCGTCACGGATTGAGAGAAGCACGGCCTCCCCCTCCCCAGATGCCAGGGCAAGGTGGGGAGGGAGAGAGAGAGGAAAAATAAACTCAAGTACTTAAACACTAACCAATGGCAGTATTCGTTCCTAGACCCAACCAGACTTGAGATGTGTGGAAAATTAGCTTACACGACAACCCTCGTCTGGAACCCCATTCCTTTTGAAAGTAGAAAGTGGAGATCTTGCAATGGAATTCATAAACAGACTCTGGAGCAGCCGTTTAGACTACACTAACTAGACATGCAACGATTTTGTGTGGTTTGGTGCAAGTCAGAATAAATTCTGACCAATTGAATCCACAACTTCATCTACGTACAGGCTTCCCTTCTTTATTTCTAAAGGATACATTTAATAAACATGTGTATGCCTATCAGCATGCTTGTGATGGAGAAGACTATAGGCTGTTTTTAAACTATCCTAACTCCATTTTTTTTCCTTGTGTAGGGAAACTGTAAATTAGAATGATTTGGGGGGAAGCATGCATGTAATGTATGTATGCAGTGTGCCTTAAAAAGATAAAAGGGTATTGATTTTAAATCTTCCAGGACATAGAAGAACCTAGCTGTGAAAGCCAGTATTTGTTTAGGTTATGAAACAATGCTCTGATCTCAGTATCACCTTCTTATCAAAGTGTTATAACACATTTAAACAGGGAATGTAAGTTTCTTACCAAAAGAAAATGTACTCTAAAAAAAAGTCCTAGAAGATGAAGCAACAGTAATATTTTCCCACCTATTTATAATATCCAAGTACATTCTAATTATCAGTACATCAGAGGAATGTTTTAATAGCCTGTGTTTTTCTGTATTATAAAATAATACATAGTCATTGTAGAAAACTTGAAAAATACAGAAATGTATAAAACAGAAAAAAATAATTACTGGTAATATCACAACCCAGAAGTAACCACCATTAACAGCTTTTCCCCCTATGTATGCAAATATGTATATTATATACCTTTTTATGTAATTGGGATCATACGTAAACAATTTTATAACCAGTTTTTTTTTCTTCCACTGCAGAGTTGCCACATTTTCCTATGGCATTAAAAATTCTACAAAAAAATAATTTTAATGGCTATATAATATTCCATTTAATGGATGCAACTCCATTTATTTAACCATTCCCCCCACTGTTGACTACTTAGGTCATTTCTAATTTTCGCTACTATAAATAATGTTGCAAAAGTTTTGTGTACATACAACTTTGTCCATATAATTGATTATTTACTTAGAACATATTCCCATGAAGGATTTTTGTGTGTGTGTGTGTTAAAAATGTGAAATGTCTTTTTATGCTCTTACCTTTTATAAAAAGGGATTTCCTGCTTTGTGCCACACGGTTGGCAATGAGAGGAAAGCCAATTAAATTGCCTTTTTACAAAGGAAATGCAGTGGTCACTTTAGTTGAGAGTGACTTTTTTATATCACAAGATGGACTAGAAACAGTCAATAGTCACAAATAACCAGGACACCCTAATGACTATGTATAGCAATCCCAAATTTTGTTTGAGGAGCCAATGTCCCGCTCTTGGTGGCCACACCTGTCATGTAGATGTGAAGACCATGCGAAGACATCAAACATCCCAAGTGAGTAGAGGATCTTCGTGGTAAATGGCTCGGGACCCACCTGTAGCAAATGGGTTGAGTGCATCAGTATGCGGCTGGGTACTGTGTATTCTTTAGGGATCACCTCCAGTAGACTGCCCCCGTGGTAGGTGATACCTGTTCAGCGAATGGTCCAGATGATCTCGTAATTGCACCAGTTTGTTAGAAAAAGTAACCGGTGAAGTCACAGTCATGAAGCAGGTATGGGAAAGTCGGGAGTATGTTTAAGAGAAAGAGGTCCGGAAGAATCGTTTTGTCTAGGAAGGAAGAAGTCAGTTCGGTCAGCATTCGAGCAGAGGGCAGACTTGTACGGCTCCCATGGTGAAAAGAACATGGGGAACCAGCAGGCAGAAAGGTGTTTGCACATTCGTTACACAAAATACAGAGCATTTTATGTTGGAAGTGAATGAAATGAACTTGGACTTTCATGTGCGTATATTCTGGACTATTTGAAATTAAAAACATACTAATTGGACCTTAATAAATTCATTTTCAGTCAGTGTTTGGCAGTGTGTGGTTGTGGTCAGTGCTGTTTCTCTTGCTCAGGCGTCTTCCAGCTTGTGCCGCATGGTGCCTGCCTTGTGTGAACAACTTAATTTCCCTGCCACCAGGGCTTCTGAGCTCTTGAGGTGAAGCCACCATATGCTTCCTCAGCTCATAATGGCTGCTTTTCAACGTTGGTAATAATAAGTCTTATTCTTAGTGTGAGTTTCTTTTGGAAAAAGTGATTTTTTGAAAACTTTCTGGTGACTTGAAGAAAAACTCTCACTAGGAGTTTATAAAATCACAGTGCTCTTCATGCTTACTGATTTTTTTCTTTTTTTTTTTTTTAAGATTTATTTATTTTAGAGAGGAGGGAAGGACAGAGAGAATCTCAAGCAGTCTCCCCACTGAGCGTGGAGCCCCACATGGGGCTCGATCTCAAGACCCATGAGATCATGACTTGAGTGGAAACCAAGTCAGGTGCTTAATCAACTGAGCCCCCCAGGTGCCCCTTCATGCTTATTGATTTTAACAACGAAAGTCATAGGTATCTTCCAATTATATGCCAATCATATTTGTTTCGGTATATTGCTAAGATGTTGGAAAAGATAACAAAACATTTATTCAAATGAATGTCTCAGTATTTGGAAGAGAGTTCTGAACCTTTAAATTTAGGTGGATGTCGGGGCGCCTGGGTGGCTCAGTCGTTAAGCGTCTGCCTTCGGCTCAAGGCATGATCCTGGATCCCTGGGATCGAGCCCCACATCAGGCTCCTCCACTGGGAGCCTGCTTCTTCCTCTCCCACTCCCCCTGCCTGTGTTCCCTCTCTCATTGGCTGTCTCTCTCTCTCTAATAAATAAATAAATAAAATCTTTAAAAAAAAAAGTTAAATTTAGGTGGATGTAAGATTGTTAGAAATCAGATATCTTAGAACTCTTCTTCACAAATTAGCCACCCCTGATGTATTTCCTTTTTTAAATTAGTGAAACCATAATTTCTTAGACTCAAAACTTCAGCTGGTATACAATTGATCAGTCTTACTGTTTTTCCCATTTTCTTTCCCAATTAACTATTAGGTTCCACTCTCTTGTCCTTCTAATTTATTCTAGTCCTTCAACTTCTGAAATGTAATTCTGTGATACTATTTCTAGTCCTTTGTATTTTTTTAAAAAAAAGATTTATTTGAGAGAAGGTATGAGCCAGGGGTAGAGGGAGAGGGAGAAGCAGACTCTCCACTGAGCAGCTCCCTGAGATCATGAACTGAGTCAAAGGCAGGTGCTTAACTGACTGAACCACCCAGGTGCCCCTCTAGTCCTTTTTCTTAAACCCAGCTTTTGACTCCTGCTAGATTAAAACTGTAGAAACACTTCTTTATCAGGTCCCTTCGTTATACCAAGGTAAGAGCTTTTTTATGGCAAGACATTTTGAAACACATTTTTTTTAAAAGATTTTATTTATTTATTAGAGAGACAGCCAGCGAGAGAGGGAACACAAGCAGGGGGAGT
>NC_048224.1:38622732-38679586 GCF_002007445.2 Ailuropoda melanoleuca | reverse complement strand
TGTTTAGTGGTATGGCATGTAAAGACCATTTTAAAATCTAAAGCAGAGATTAGGAAACTAAGACCCATTGGCCGAATCCACAATTTTTGTTATGAACTAAGGATGAGCTTTACATTCCTAAATGATTGGGGTGTGGGGGAGGAATATTTTGCAGCACGTGCAGCATTTACTGGCTGACCCTTTACAGAAAAACTGTACCAATCCCTGATTTAGAGAATTCCATTTTCACTGATGCTGCCCTTCTCATTTGACTGTGTATTGTTGGAAGAGGAAGAAGTTGGGCATCCCATGATCTCTCGAGCTCTAGACTGAAGAAAAAATTATCGGTTGCATTTTTTATATTCAACGTAATTTTTATTTTGAAACAATCGCAACGTTTGCCAAATTTACAGAACATTTTCCTGAACCATTTGGAAGTCGCCAACATGATGCCCCGTCATCCTTGAATACTGGGTGATTCCTACAGACAACATTCTCTTTCACAAGCCGAATACAACCATCAAAATCAGGAAATTAACACTGATAAACTACCATTTAATTCACAGCCCCGTTCAAGTTTCACCAATTTTTCCCCTCATGTCCCTTGCAGCGGAAGCTTCTGGTCTAGAATCACTGGTTGTATTGAGCTACCACATCTCTGGAGTCTTCTTCAATCTTGAACAATCCCTAAGTCTTTCCTTGGCGTTCCTGACCTTGACATTTCAAGATCACAGGTCAGCCATTTTGTAGAATGTCCCTGTATCTGGGTGCGTTTAATATTTCTTTATGATTAAATTCATATTACTTTGGTAAAATAACAGAAGGGCTGCTGTGGTTCTCACCGCGTCCTATCAAGTAACCCATGAGGTTGATTTGTTCCTTTCCTGGTGATGTCAACTTTGATTACTTGATTAAGGTGTTGCCTGCCAGATTTCTTCACTGTGAAGAAATTTTGCTTTTTTCTTTGTAGTAATAGCGTTTTGTAAAAGATACTCTATTCTACATGGAATTTTAATGTCTAGTCTTAGCATCCATTGATACTTCTTGGATGAATGAATCATTACTCTGTTGCCAAATGATGAATTTCTAATTCTTTTTTTTTTCTCTCTCAATTTTTGGTTAGCTTTCTGCTGTAAGAGAAAGTTTTGTTCTCTCCCATTTATGTAAACCAGTATGGGCTCATAGATTCCAATTTTATTCAGTTAATGTTGCTAACAGTTTAAACTTTCCTTTGGAGATAATTGTAGATTCATATGCTGTTGTAAGAAATAATATGGAGAGCTTCCTCTGTCCTTCACCCACTTTCCCCCAATGGCAGTATCTTGCCAAACCATAGTATAAAGCACAACCAGGATATTGACATTGATACAATGTATAGAGTAGTTCTCTTACCACAATGATCCCTCCTGTTATACTTTTATAGCCAGCAGTCCTTTCCCTGACCCCCATCCTGCCTCCTAGCAACCACTAATCTATTCTCCAAGTTTTCAGATACATTTTAACTTTTTCATACTGAAACTTCTAAAACTTCTTTATAACAATGGTTCCATGTTGGGGGCTGGTACTTCCCTAGAGGTTGTGTGTATATGTGTCCAGAGAGTTTTGTGATTATAAAAATTACACAAACTTATAAATAGTTCAAGGAATACAGGAATGAATAAAGTAGAAGTAAAAATCCCTCTTGAAAGATGGAAGCTAGACCCCAGGTCTCTGTTGCACACATTACCTAAGACCCAGAGACCCTCACAAGGTGATCTTATATTTTGTTTTATAGAATACTCTCGATGTCTTTGCATTGACATCAGGGAAGCCGGAATGCATTTTGTTTTGGTACATTATTGTTTATAATTGGTTTGCATTTTGTCTCTTGAACCTTTCAGGAAAGGAATCTTGCTTTATACTCCCCGCCTCACGTAGCACAGTACAAAGTAGTGCTTAGGGGCGCCTGGGTGGCACAGCGGTTAAGCATCTGCCTTCGGCTCAGGGCGTGGTCCCGGCGTTATGGGATCGAGCCCCACATCAGGCTCCTCCGCTATGAGCCTGCTTCTTCCTCTCCCACTCCCCCTGCTTGTGTTCCCTCTCTCGCTGGCTGTCTCTCTCTCTGTCAAAAAAATAAATAAAATCTTTAAAAAAAAAAAAAAGTAGTGCCTAAAACACACTTGTTTAAATGCAGTAAAATGTGTGAACCGCGAATAACGGCACTCTGGTCCAAGAAACGGCTCCTTGGTTCCACAACCCTGATGAGGGTTTTCCCTCACGTTTAAGAATGCTGCAGTTAAAATTAAGTAGGAACGATAAAAAACCAAGGTCAAGGCTTTTGAATTAATGTTTTTTCAATATTAGTTTGTACTTTCTGACTGGGTCTTGTTTAACTTACCTTAGTGTGCTTTGGGAAGATTTTTAATATTAGTACATGTTGGATGTATGATGTGATCAGCTTACAGAAGAGACTCATATAATTTGTTGCAAAGCCCCTGTTGCACATGAGGAAACTGGGTCTTAGAGGAGAAATCGGGGACCTAGTATTGTCTATAGAATTATTTGAACATAATTACATCTGTTTTATACAGCAATCCATAATTCCTCGTATGTCCTTGTCTTGGCTCCCCAAACAAATGATGAGTTCCGTGAGAGGTAGGATGTATTGCATTATTTTAAAACCTTTAAAGAACTTGGAACAGTAAAAGCAATAGAAGGTAACAGGTCATAAACAGGTGCATGATTTGTTCTGTGGGGTTCTCGTGCTTGTATAGGCCTGCAGGTATGACTATATCCCAAACTAGATTATAAATTTTTTGAGAATGAGATCATCTTGTACTTTCGGCCTCCTTTTTATGATATGAGTGACTGGAACAAAACTACAAATATGGTGCCATTTATTTAGTGGTTCTTGATTAAGAACTATAACAGCATAATTAGATGTGACAGTCACCGTGATCTCATTCTTTATTGGTTCACAAGGACCTTTGAGAGCCCTCCCTAGACTAGGCGTTTGTGGTACTGCTGTGAGTGAGATAGGCAAGATCTTTAATGGAGCTTAGAATTTAGTAGGAATGAGGGAGAAAATGGGGAGAAATAAGTCAAAAATAAAATTACAAATTATATTGAGTTGTGAAGGAAACTCTGGCATGACAGAAATTAAAGGCAAATAAGAGGGATAAAGATGGCGGCGAGAGGGACTCCCTTTGTAAGAATAGTCTAGGAAGGCTCTATCTTAGCATAGGAACTGTCCCCTCGAAGCCCTCCCCTTGGGCCTGGGTTGCACAAAGGTGTGGCTCTGTCAAGCTCCCGAACTTGCATCCCCTACTCTGATAACTAGTGCATACCCAAACCACCCGTTAGAAAAAGGGAACACACCTAGCCCAGGTAGATAGGAATTCCCAGCAAGATGCATAACTGCTTGGAGAGAGATTGCATGTCATTTTGGAAGGAAGAGCAAGTATAGACTGTGAGATTGAGGCTTAAAAGGTAGACATGATGTCTTGAGCGATTTAGAGAGTCATTTTATCCTGATAATTATGGGGAGTGGGTTAAATAAGTAAAGGAGTGGCACGGTCCGGTTTACACTTCAGAGGAAATTTATGACAAGGAAGCCCAGAGGCAGAAGACAAGATCAATGGCTGTCCCGTTAGCTGGGATGAAAGGTGAAGGCGGTAACGGAGCTGCAGAGAAGGAGGTGGCTGGACTCGCGAGGGCTTGGTGCCTGGAGATTGTGTGGATAAGGTCATAACCCAGCTGATGACCTTGGCCACCGGACGGAATGGGATATGATGTGCTGAGATAAGGAACATAGATGAGGAGCAAGTTCCCAGGGAAACGATAATGAGTAAAATTTGAGGCATCCATGAGCTACCCAAGGAGAAGGACGCAGTGGTGAAGTGGTCATGTGATACGCGGAGTCCAGGGTACCTCTCGGATCAAGGATCCAGATTTAGAGTCCGAAGTCTTCTCCTGTGGTCCTGCCACATTCCTCCTCAAGCCAGGAAGCACGGAGCCTTTGATATGTTTAAGAGGAAGAAAGGAAACGGGAGAAATAAAAGAGTGGAACTTAATATCTGAAACTGTTACCCAGGAATAAGTGGAGAGGTTTCTTTAAAACAAAATAAGGTTAGCTATCTATAACGTATTTGTGTTTTTTACTTGATCAGAGAGATTATATCCAAGGTTGATAAAGATGTAGCCATTTAATGTGTAATTGAGGTCGAGATTTTTAGAGCTCATCCATATTTTATTTCCCCCTCTTTACAAGCCTTTTGGAAAACTACATTGGTGCTAGGTGAGTCCGTGTGACTAATTATGGCCAGGGGACTATGAGTAGATGTGACAAATGTCAGTTCTAGGCTGAGAAAGTAAAAAGCCCTTGTGCTACTCTTCAGATCTTTTCCCTGAAAGCCAAGCACGGAGATGTGAATATGAAGAGACTGCAGTCCCCATCAACCTGAGACCTTGATGAGTGAGGCAGAGAAAATCCCCGCCAATTCATACTGAATGTACGGCGTGATCAAGAAATAAACACTTGCTGTGTTGACGGTGCGCTTTTGTGGCTCATTTGTTACTGCAACATAACCAACTTATGTTGACAAATAGTATTACATTTTGATGACTATTAGGATTCTAATCTTTTCTGGATCCTAGGGAGTGTACATTAAAATTTTTGACTTTGGTGGAGGATACCAACATACATTCCAAAAAAGTCGTATCAGTTTATAGTCCTACAGTGTATACACATACAAAAACATGAATCTAGACAGACTTTGCAGCCCTCACAAGAATTAATTCAAAATGGATCAGAGACTTAAGTGCCAAATACAAAACCCTGAAACTCCTAGAAGTTAGGATAGGAATAAATCTAGATGACCTTGGCTGTGGCCATGATTTTTTAGATACAACACCAAAGGCATGATCCATGAAAGAAATAATTGATAAACTAGACTTCATCAATATTAAAAACACCTGCTCTGTAAAAGACACAAGAGAATGAAAAAATAAGCCACAGACTGGGAGAAAATATTTGCAAAAGATTTATCTGATAAAGGACTGTTACCTAAAATATACAAAGAACTCTTTAAACTCAACAATAAGGGGCCCCTGGGTGGCTCAGTTGTTAAGCGACTGCCTTGGGCTCAGATCATGATCCCAGGATCCTGGGATCGAGTTCTGCATCGGGCTCCCTGCTCAGCAAAGAGCCTGCTTCTCCTTCTGCTGCTCCCCCTGCTTGTGCTTTCTCTCTGTCAAATAAATAAAATCTTTTTAAAAAACCTAACTCAACAACAAATGAATCCATTTTAAAGGCGGGCAAAGGACTTGAACTCATACCTCACAACACAACTTCTATGGATAGCACATAAGGTATGAAAGGATACACACCATCCTCTGTCATTAAGGAATTACACAGTAAAAGAAAACTGAGATACCACTGCACACCCATTAGAATGGCGAAAATCCACAACACTGACAACAAACGTGACGTCTGGTGAGGATACGGAGCCGTAGCCACCTTCGAGCACTGCTGGCAGGAATGCAAAACAGGACAGCCACTTTGGAAGACAAATTGGTGGTTTCTTACAAAACTAAACTGACTCTCAGCATCCGACCCGGCAGTCACCCTCCTTGATATGCACCCAAAGGAACTGAAAACTTCTGTCCGCACAAAGGCCCGCACATGGATGTTTATAGCAGAGATACCACTTTTTAGTTTAGTTTTTTGTTGTGGTTTTTTTTAGAAGCCCGTCTGTTCAGATGGTTCTTGGAGGCACCAACTTACATCTTTCTGTTGTCTGAGGAAAGTGTTTTGTAGTCTCAAGCGAGCTTCATCGTTAGACCGTGTTGTCTGGACCGTGCCCTCAATACGAAGCCTGGCGTCATTTGCCATTTTTAGAAATGGACAGTTTCAAACAATTCTGGCTCCTTTATATATGTCTTTTCTTTAGCTCATCTGTCCCTTGTTGCCATTTACTATAAATGACAAAAGGAAGACAAACAAAACCGCCAACACTCTACCTGGAAACCTCCTAATTAAGCCACCCAGTTGATGGGTACGTGTTCTTCCTATGTTGTTGCAGGTGTGAGTGTTACTAAACTTTCTGCTCCTATTTTTAAAGGATCCCTTTGGGGGTGCCTGGGTGGCTTAGTTGGTTAAGCATCTGCCTTTGACTCAGGTCATGATCTCAGGGTCCTGGGATCGAGTTCCGCATCGGACTCCCTGCTCAGTGGGGGGGTCTGCTTCTCCTTCTCCCTCTGTCCCTTCCCTCTGCTCATGCTCTCTCCCTCAAATAAATAAATAAAATCTTTAAAATTAAAAAAAAAAAGGATCCTTTTGTCCCCAGTTTCCAATACCATTTTTTTTCACTTGTAAGTCTTCACTGGAGCAGTCTTAAAGGTCACATTTATGACACAAGCTTTGGGAATTTCACCTTGTCACTACTTTGGTGTTACTGGAATATATTATTGAATAATTTCTTCTGCTCGAGTCCCCCAAAGCTCAGTCCTGTGCCTGTTCTCTTCCTTTCCTATCTTTTCTTACCAGGTACTGTCATCTAGTTCTATGACTTTAAAAACACCTCTCAGCTGACAACTCTTCAACTTTTCTCTGTCACTGCTGCAAGGACTCTGGACTCCCTACCTTAAGGTTTTTCAGGATGTAAGAAAAATAAAAGCCCTAATTCGTTTTTCAGGTTCCTGTTAATCACAGCTGAATGTATTTCTAGTTACATATTAGTTAGATCATATCTTAGCGTCTCTACTTACGTTTAATATTTCAAAAATAGGATCATACTTCACCTCACCTTTTCTAAATTCCTTTTAAATATTTTTGTGCTCCCCAGGGAAGCACCTATGAAGTGTGTGTTGTGTTAAACATTATGGCACATATTTGAGAAAGAGTGGTAAACAGGGAAAATGCAACACCCGTCTTCACAGAGCTTCCAACCCTGAAGAGAGGGCGCCCATTGGGAGAGTGAGTATTAAAAGTGAGATGAATATTATGGGGGGCTTTACCTTGTCTAAAAGTGGGGATGAAGCCCCAAGCAAGTCTTCCCTGACAAAGTCCCTTTAAAATTCACAGCTGAGGGGCGCCTGGGTGGCACAGCGGTTAAGCGTCTGCCTTCGGCTCAGGGCGTGATCCCGGATTTGTGGGACTGAGCCCCACATCAGGCTCCTCTGCTATGATAGAGCCTGCTTCTTCCTCTCCCACTCCCCCTGCTTGTGTTCCCTCTCTCGCTGGCTGTCTCTATCTGTCAAATAAATAAATAAAATCTTTAAAAATAAAATAAAATTCACAGCTGGGGACTACAGACATCGTCTAGGTGAAGGGGGAGGAAAGGTTGATGGATCGTCATGCATAAAGGTTTCAAAGCATGCTCTCAAGTACGTGAAAGATCATATACCTGGAGCATGAAAAAAAGGGGAGCCAGAGTGAGATGATTATTAGGAACTATGTCAGGTGGAACCCTGTAATCTGTGCTGAGTTTTTCTTTTGAGTAAAGGCCAGCGAGTCACCCAAGGGTTTCAAGGCAGGGAGAGAAATGATGGAATGTGTTGATTCGAAAGTTTACTGACTGGGTAATAGTTTAGATGGGGGGATGTGTCGATCAAAGGAGGTCGGTTGGATGCACTAATGTGAAAAATGCTGTTCGCTTAGACTAGGCTGCTGACAGTTAAGATGGACAGAAGTGGGAATACTTTAGATATATGTAACAGATGAAAGCAATCAAGATTTGGTAATGTGATGGAATGTGTGTTGTAAGGGGAAATGAATAATAAAACTCTCTCTCCTCTGACTTACCACTTCACGGTAGTGGGGCCATTTACTAAGATAGGAAAGCTTAGAGAAGGAACAGTTTTGGGGTGAGGGTAAGGAGGAGAATGTGAGGTCGTTTACAGATGTGTTTGGTAGTGGCTGCCTCTGGGATATCTATGAGGAGGTCTGTTTACTTCTGAAGCAGAGAAATGAGTGTATGTTAATAAGTTTCTCTTTTTAAAAGAGATCACTTTTTCGGCCAATACTTGATATACTTCATACATTTGTTAGTGAATATCCCTCTGAAATCGGTAACAATATTAAAAAAAAATAATGATTGTACTACCTGGTCTAGCAGAACTAGCAATTTTCACTTTTAAAAAAGTAAAAATCTGTTAAAAATTTAAAAGATACCACTTTTGTGTTAATTATATTCCCCCTCTCAGTATTGTATTAATATTTCCTTTTTTTTCTTGATTAGCTTTGGTAGAGGTTGTTGTTAGTATTTTCCAAGCAGTAGCTATTGGGTTGTGTTATTTCTCCTACTACCTTCTGATATTTGAATTTAATTCTTGATTCTATTTTTGTTAATTTTCTTTGATAGCCTTGCCATATTTTGTGACATGAGTTAAATGCTCCATTCACATACAAAACATTTTATTTTTGAAATTTAAAGCATTTTTAAAATATGTATTTATTTACTTGAGGAAGAGAGAGAGAGAATGAGTGGGGGGAGGGGCTGAGGAAGAGAGAGAGAATCTCAAGCGGACTCCCTACTGAGAGTGGAGCCCCGCTTGGGGCTCCTTCTCACGAGAGATCATGACCTGAGCCACAGTCAAGAGTCAGGGGCTCAACTGACTGAACCCCCCAGGTACCCCACAAAACATTTCAAAGATGTGAATTTACCCTGAATCCTGAATTCAGATTTGGAAGCATCTATGCAATTTAATTTTTAAATTTCATTTGATTTAATTTAATTTTTTTAATTCAATTTTAATTTAAAAATTAATTTATCATGTAGGGGCACCCGGGGCACTCAGTTAAGTGGCCGGCTCTTGATTTTGGCTCAGGTCACGATCTCAGTGTCCTGGGATCCAGCCCTGCATCTGGCTCTGTGCTCAGGAGGGAGTCTGCTTGAAGGTTCTCTTTCTCTCTCTCTCTCTCTGCCCCTCCCCCTGTTTGTGCATGCTCCCTCTCATTCTAAAATAAATAAACTAAAAAAATTAAATTATCATGTAAAATTGAAATTACCCTTGCACACAGAATAGCAGAGAAAGGAATGATATATTCAGAATATAGAATTGTGCAGATAGATGTGCGTATTTTTAGTTTTGGAAGTGCTATGGGAAATAATAATGAAGGAGTACCCTAAGTGTTCATTTCATTAATTTATACACATATATTGGAACAGAAATGGGATGATAGTTTCAAGTATCATCTATATTAATGAGGCACTGGCCCCAAACAAGCTGTTTGACAGGAAGACTCCTAGGACTCACCATTATGGGGAAGGCAAACCCAACTGAAGTCCGATGTCGAGCCAATGTCTCCACTGGAGATATCCTTCTCCTCAATGCCCACAGCACAGGTCTCAAGAAGGAAGCAGAATGGTGCAATGCAGTGGCTTTCAACACTCTCCAGAGCCAATACCTACCTTTATGACAATTTCCTGTTTAAAAATTATTATCATGATATGAGAGTCTTAGGTAATGCAATCTTCCTAATTCATAAATTAAAAAAAAAATCTATGTAATCCTGTAACTGTAATATAGTGTAAAATGTAAAAAAGGAAACGGATTTACAATAAATTGATGTAGAGAAAGGCACCACAGTAAGGAAAATAACATCATCAGATGTTTACACAAGTTCTGATGAGTAAGTTTAGATTTTAGAGAAACAAGACATTATTCAACCAAATATAGTAAACCCATCAGTAATACAATCAGTGAAACCCAACAGATTTAATTACATTAACCCAGTGGCACATTATTTAAAGGTCAATGAAATGATTTAAGGCAAACCGGAAGCAGTGAGCCCTCTGAGATTGCCCAGGGTTGCCTGTTTGGGCCAAAACTATCTCCTCCCAACTGTAGTTTGGAGCCTCCTGGTGGCAGTGGTCTTCCTCCAGCTCAATACTGATGGGAAGAATTCCAGATCCCGTTCTCTGAATTCTTTGAACTGGGTTGCAACATTACTGGTTCCCTTATTCATTAATGAGTGAAACAGTATCTTTGCCGTGTATTCATTTTCTTTTTCTATGAGAATCATGATTTCAGAGCCTAAAAAAAATAACCACTTAGCACTATCATCCCCTCAAAAAAAAAAAAACCATGGTGTTTTGAACAACCACTGAAAAATCTGGTGGGTGGAAAGAGGCTGAGAGTCTGGAAGGGAGAAGGTAGAGTGTGCATGAACTCATGGGATAAGGACATGTCAGGAACCACAGACACCAGCAATGACTGCTGTAAACACACGAGAGCAGGACGGGACCCTCTAGCCCCGGGGCAGAATCCGAGGTCCAGACCTCTGACACCAGGTGGGACCAGTCTGCAATCCTGGTGAATCTCAGAGACAGACCTCACCTCCTCTGTCGAGCGTGGGCATATCCAGGAGGTTCCTTCTGTAGCCGGATGTCTCAAGGGAGAAGTTTCCAAGATAAAATAAGGGAAAAAATGGAATGAGGAGACTGAGTTAAGCTTCAATAAACCAAGTTTTAAAATAATTTCGAAGTCACCCTGCATGATTGAGATTGATTTTTTTTTCTACCACTGAATGGAAATAGGACTTCAAAAGATTGAATTCAGTTATAACGAAATAAAGACACATTTTTACACCTCCGGGATGTAACTATAAATTTTAACTATATCATGTAAAAATTGGATCACGGGGGGCGCCTGGGTGGCACAGCGGTTAAGCGTCTGCCTTCGGCTCAGGGCGTGATCTCGGCGGTTCTGGGATCGAGCCCCACATCAGGCTCCTCTGCTATGAGCCTGCTTCTTCCTCTCCCACTCCCCCTGCTTGTGTTCCCTCTCTCGCTGGCTGTCTCTATCTCTGTCGAATAAAAAAAAAAAAAAAATTGGATCACGGCATACATATTCTATCTTAATTTGGTTTTTTTCCCCCCTTATTCTGGACAACTTTCATGCACATATATACACAGATATCTCGATTTTTACATCGCTGCACAATATTGCACTGTGTGCATGTACTGTAATTAAAATAATGCTGGCTGAACATTGAAGATTTTATGATTTTTTTCCCCTCAGAAGAAAATGCTGAGATAAGAATCATGTATCTTTGTGCACTTGTCTAATTACTTCCCTAAGATAAATTTCTGGAAGTGAAATTGCTGATGCAACAACTGAGTGTTTGTGTTCAATTTTTCATACTACTTCCTGGGTGTCCTTGAAGAGTTCCAGTTATTAATCCATTTCCTTATGCCCTCATCAATATTCGTACTGAGCAATCTTTTGATTCTTAGCCAAACTTGTATGTCTTCATTTGTCTCTTTTAATTTTGATTTCTTTGGGTTTTTTTTTTGTGAGACTGAGAGTTGTTTTCATAAGTTTATTAATTTTCTTTGCCTACCCTTTTTCTATTTTTTATGAGTTATTGGTCATTTTAATTTGGAAGTTATTTATTTGTTATAATGGCCCTTTGTTTTTCTTATATATGATGAATGTTTTTCCTAGCTTTGAATACAATGTGTTTGGCCACATAAAAGTTCTTCATTTTCCCTTAATTCTATATTATTTTCGTATGGTTCCTGAATTTTATGACAAAATTAGAAATGTTTTGTCTTCCATTTTATAAATGTGTTTGACTATCTTTCATCCCATTTATTTTTGTGCTTCTATTTTTTTTTTTTAGTGGTTAAGTATTCAATCTCACTGCAATTTAAGTGTGTGATAAAAAGCAGAAATGTACTTTTGTATTTTTGAAGAAGAGAGGCTTTTTTTCTAACACCAGTTATGGAACTGTTCCTATATGTACATATATATGTGTTATAAATGTATATGCATTTGGGGAAAAGGAAAGGATAAGAAAGAGAAAACATAGACTGTTGATCTTAACTCTTTCAGTTTAACAATTTATGTTTGATAATTTAATATTCATTTTGATAATTTAATGTTTATTTTAATTATTACAATGGTAAATGTTTTCAGATATGACACGGAAACTTACCCATACTATTTTTGTGTGTCAATATTCTTGTAGGTATTCTTACATTTATTCTATTTACAATTTAGAATTAATGTGTCAGATCAAAAAAAAAAAAAGAAAAACCCTGAAAAATATGTGAGTTTCTTGCTAGAGACACATCTGTATTTTCTTTCTCATAAAGTTTGTGATTGATAGATTTATTATATCATAACTTATGCTCTTCTTTAGGTATCAAGTTCAGATAGTTTTTTCATAGTCTCTCATTATGATCATTATTTTGGCCCAACAAAATACTTAGGCTTCAAATGACATTGTCGAACATTTTTTTTTTTAAAGATTTTATTTATTTATTGGACAGAGAGAGAGACAGCCAGCGAGAGAGGGAACACAAGCAGGGGGAGTGGGAGAGGAAGAAGCAGGCTCATAGTGGAGGAGCCTGATGTGGGGCTCGATCCCAGAATGCCGGGATCACACCCTGAGCCGAAGGCAGACGCTTAACCGCTGTGCCACCCAGGCGCCCCCAAACATTTTTTTATTCACTTGATAAAATAGAATTTTTTTGTTTGTTTAAATTGAGACTTCTCAAAATGTTAGTATTTTTTAAGCCTGCTGTTTTCCTCTTTGTGTTTTCATCTTCTAATTCTGTTATTTTGTTTTGAGTTTATAGCTTATCAACAGCAAAAGGCTTGATTTTACTTTACTATTTAGTCCATGGAGGCTTGTATGGTAGAGTTACAAAGTTTATTCTCTTTTCTCTTTTAAAGATTTTATTTATTTATTTGTCAGAGAGAGCAAGAGCACACAACAAGGGGGAGCGGCAGGCAGAGGGGGAAGCAGGCCCCCCGCTGAGCAGGGAGCCTGACGCGGGACTCGATCCCAGGACCCCGAGATCACGACCTGAACCGAAGACAGATGCTTAATCGACTGAGCCACCCAAGCATCCCTCTTCTTTTCTCTTTATTAGGCTTTTGTGTATGTTTATAATCTTTGTCCTAATTTTCCATCTTGAAATTATCTTTCAGTTTCTTCCAAGATATACATTTATTTTTATTTTTATTTTATTTTATTTTATTTTATTTTTTTAAAGATTTTATTTATTTATTTGACAGAGATAGAGACAGCCAGCGAGAGAGGGGACACAAGCAGGGGGAGTGGGAGAGGAAGAAGCAGGCTCATAGCGGAAGAGCCTGATGTGGGGCTCGATCACATAACGCCAGGATCATGCCCTGAGCCGAAGGCAGATGCTTAACCGCTGCGCCACCCAGGCGCCCCTATACATTTATTTTTATTTTTTAATAATAATTTTTTATTATGTTATATTAGTCACCATACAGTACATCCTTAGTTTTCGATACAATGTTCCATGATTCATTATATGCGTGTAACACCCAGTGCACCATGCAATACATGCCCTCCTTAATACCCATCACCAACCTATCCCAATCCCCCACCCCCCTCCCCTCTGAAGCCCTCAGTTTGTTTCCCAGAGTCCATAGTCCCTCATGGTTCATTCCCCCTTCTGTTTACCCTCCCCTTCATTCTTCCCTTCCTTCTCCTACCAACCCTCTTGCTATTTCTTATGCTCCATAAATGAGTGAAACCATGTGATAATTGTCTTTCTCTGCTTGACTTATTTCACTTAGCATAATCTCCTCCAGTGCCGTCCATGTTGCTGCAACTGTTGGGTAATCATTCTTTCTGATAGCTGGGTAATATTCCATTGTATATATGGCAGCCCACGGAATGGGAGAAGATATTTGCAAATGACACTACAGATAAAAGACTGGTATCCAAGATCTACAAAGAACTTCTCAAACTCAATACACGAGAAACAAATAATCAAGTCAAAAAATGGGCAGAAGATATGAACAGACACTTTCCAATGAAGACATACAAATGGCTAACAGACACAGGAAAAATGTTCAAAATCATTAGCCATCAGGGAAATTCAAATCCAAACCACACTGAGATACCACCTTACGCCAGTTAGAATGGCAAACATGGACAAGACAAGAAACAACAAATGTTGGAGAGGATGTGGAGAAAGGGGATCCCTCTTACACTGTTGGTGGGACTGCAAGTTGGTACAGCCACTTTGGAAAACAGTGTGGAGGTCCCTTAAAAAGTTAAAAATAGAGCTATCCTATGATCTAGCAATTGCACTACTGGGTATTTACCCCAAAGATACAGACGTAGTGAAGAGAAGGGCCATATGCGCCCCAATGTTCATAGCAGCATTGTCCTCATAGCTAAATTGTGGAAGGAGCCGAGATGCCCTTCAACAGATGACTGGATTGAGAAGATGTGGTCCAAGTTATACATTTAAAAAGTGTTTTCGGGAGCATGTTGGTGTCTGCGTCCCGCGCAGCACCTGGTTCCTTCCCAGTGTGCGTCCTGCGCCACTGAGCTGCCCGCTGCAGATCTGAAATGTACAAAAAAGAATGTTTATTTTCTCCTGAAGAGATGAATTGGTGGAAGTAAGTGAAATGAAACTAACGGGATAGGATTCGGAACCAGGTGAGAAACTTGTGATAATCCCAACCTGGGTGTGGGTCTGAGAGCCTGCTAGTGTATCAGCCTCACAAGTTACATCACTCTGGTATTGCCTTAAAAAAGAAACGAATTAAATTAAGTTAAAAAAGTGTTTTCCAAAAATATTTTAACCTCTATCCATAAAAAGAATTTCCGTGTGTATATTTCCTTTTTCAAGTTCAGAAATTTACCAGTTTTACTTCCTTCCTACCCTTTCCTCCAAAAACTTCATATAGCTTTAAAAATCTGCACACTTATTTTCAGATCTTTTTTTCATAATGAAATTTCTCGTTGAAGCATCTTTACTAACATATGCCAGTAAGTCCTTAGGCTGCTCTGCTGATTATTTTGCTCGTTAGGATTTTTTATACCGTTATCTTCCTCTTTCTTTACCTCTTTATGCTGAGTCATTTTCCTTCTGGCCTCCATGCATGTTTTTTTTTCTTCTAGAAAGCATACTTTGTGACTGCTTGTATGTGGGGAAACATGTTTCAGTTTTCCCCTCACATGAGCATTTTTGGCCCAGTTTATAGCTCTTGGATAATAATCTTTTTCTTAAGAAATTTTTAACATTGCTTAATTGTCTCTAGTGTTGAATGTTGCAGGAGTGATGAATGGTGCCAGTCTGGCCCATTATCAGAGTGTAGCATTTCACCTTGGAATTCAGAAATCAGATGTCTCTGTCTTGGTATCTTTCCCCTAAATGTCTCTTGCACGCTTGAGAAGACCTAATAATTTAACTGAATTGCTTTCACATATGATATCAATATAATTGAATGCTTCTGTAACTTTTCTCATCAGGACTCAGTGAGTCCTTGCAATGTAAACCTCAATCAGCTCAGAGAACATTTTTTTCTATTACTTTTTTTTTTTCATGTGAGAACAGAGGATAGAAGAGGTACTTAGGTAGTATTTATTGAATAGGCGAGTGAATTCTTGGGGTGCTGTTCTAAATTGTTTTTGGAGTCCAGTGTTCATTCTACTATTTTTGGCTTCTATTATTTATTTTTAAATTACACAAATCATCTTTTTTCCCCATAAGAACTCATTTTTGTTTTCTGACTGCAGCTTCTCCCCTGGCACCCTACATAAGTCTTATGAATACCTATAGTCTATTAAATTGTACAGAAAATACACACTGTGATTTTTAAAAAATAGTTTCCCTGTGTTTGCTGACTCTATTTTTCTAAGAGGAGGAGCTCACTACTAAGCCAGTGATCCTCTCTATTGCAAGGTACTTTTGATCTTTTTTTTTTATTTTTAAATTTATTTTATCAGTGAAGAGTAAGCTTGATCAGTATTGGAGCTCATCTGAGCCTTTTAGCAATTACATATATCACCTTTTGGTGTCCCCAGTATGGCTCAACCTGACCAGTTACTGACTGGAGGTGTCTGTGAACAAGCTTTTCCCTGGGTATGGTTAATGGACGGAGATTCTAGAATTCATGCAGTGTCGATCTGCAATCAGGAATTATTAAACAACATTAACGTCACTGCTACTCTGAAGACCTGTGAATCTCATTCTTGGTGAAGGATAGGGTTAGGGAGGAAAAGAAGTCAACATTTAAAGCTTTGGAGGCACAGGATTTCTTAATGAAGTTCAGACCTTAAGGCTGGGACGGAGTGTGCAGACACTGCCGTTCCTTAAAGACAGAACACCTGGTGGAGAGGTGCCAGCAGGACTCACCAGCGCAGCCAAGTTCTGACTCTGACTTGCATGCCTAATTCCTCACTGAGAGCTCTGCCCGCATTTTCCCCAAGCTGGCCGCAGACCCCAGCTGGGGTGGAGACGCCTCCGTTTAGGGTGAGGGGAAGAGGGCCATCTACTGGTGATCTGGAACTGGGAGGATTGTTACCAGAGCTCCAGCTTCATGCCAAACAGCTGGGACAGAGCTCCAGGTGTGACACCTGATTAAATACTCCGGTTGATTGTGTTTGCTTCTCAGAAATTTGCCCATCCAGGGACACCTGGGTGGCTCAGTCAGTTAAAGCTTCTGACTTTGGCTCAGGTCATGACCTCAGGGTCCTGGGATGGAGCCCCACGTGGGCTCTCTGCTCAGCGGGGAGTCAGCTTCTCCTTCTCCCTCTGCCCCTCCCCCTCCCCTCCCCTGCTCCTGCTCTCTCTCTTTCTTTCTCAAGTAAATAAATAAAACCTTTAAAAAAAAGAAATTTGTCCATCTGTCAGAGTTAAGTTTAGTAAGGGGGGGTCTACAGTTGTTGACTTGAAAGATATACAGGGTGCTTCAGACACCCCAGTAGAAAAGAGGGGGAAATCTAGGCTGTAAATAAAAAGAGCTTCCGGGATCCCCACTTAACATAGCAGTGTGTGTGTGTGTGTGTGTGTGTGTGTGTATGTATTGGGCGGGCTAATTTTGACCAGAGGGGCAGGGAGACTTAGTAAAAAATTATTAATTTATGGAAATCATATTAGCATTCCACCTTCCGCATGAGAAAGCCCTTTTACCACCACAGCTATTCCGCTCCCCGGCTCTCTGAGGAGCACTGATCTCTGCCTCACCCGCTCCTAGAAACAGTGGAAGGATATAGAAAGCCCTCACTGGGGATGGGAGCATGAAGAGGGGGAAGAGATCGGGGGGGGAGAGATATAAACTTGATCTTCACGGTAAGTCAGAGGCAGGATGAGGGTTTCAAATTGGGTACCATTTACTGCTTTTTGAATTGCACGTCTAAGATGGACTTTTTAAAAAAATGATTATTTTTGGCTGTTTTGACTGTGCTTTGAATGTGACATCATCCAGAAGTACTGGTGCTCAAAATTCATAATGGTCACAGCTCTCCACTTTGCTGCCATAGCCCTGTGAGTGCCTATTCTTAATCCAGAGTCCAGAATTCTGGCTCTTTCTTTCAGAATAAGGGCTCTCTAAGCCTTAGCACATGAACAGCCAGATGCTGTTCTCTCAATCTCTCTGCCTTTATGGTAGGGAAACTGTATTCGTGTTTACCGCATGAAGCCATGTGTCACTGTGATATTTTTAAAAAAGATTTCATTTATTATTTATATGTTCGAGAGAGAGAGAATATGAGTTGGGGGGAAGCAGAGGGAGAAGCTGACTCCCCGCTGAGTGCTGAGCCTGACCAGAGTTCAATCCCAGGACCCCGAGATCATGACCTGAGCTGAAGTCAGACGCTTAACCTACTGAGCCACCAGTCACCCTTGTGCCATCTTCTAAAAGAAATTGATTATGACAGAAAAACACATCTTCGCTTGCTTCCTCCTCCCACCCTCAACCCTACATTCTGCTTTATAGTTACAGGCGGTGCTGGGGATATTTGCACCAATATTGAAAATTCCTTTTAGAAATCTTCAATTAATTCCAGCGGGGAGATAGTTAACTGGAGAGATAGTCACAAGTATCCAGAAAAAAAATTCACTTCTTTCCTGGAAAACACAACCTCAGAGGTAAAGTCGCACAGAGCAGGTGAGTTCATTTGAAGAAAAGCTGATGGGCAGTTTCAACATCAAGCAGGTGAGGGTTTACCATAAATGAGGTTGGGACTAGCTTCTTTTGCGCACACTCATTTAAAGCCAGAACAGCTGTAGAGTACGGGGCTACAAAGCAGAGGCTTCGGAGACGAGGTCTAAAAATTTATCCCCCCAAGATGAAATGAAAATGAGCCTTCTGTGTATAGAAACACTCCATAAAAAAGCAGAATACCTCTGCCAATGAACTATTTCAAAGTCTTCAGCAGAAGACCAAGGTATGCCCCCTGTTTAATCCAGAAAACCAAGCATGAATATGTAACTGGCATATAATTGAAGTAAACAGTAATTTTCTCAATTGTAATGTATTGGAAGGATGGTAGTCTGTGTGGAGTCTAGAAACCTAGAGCCAAAGAGTGAGTCATTTCTCTCCAGCCCAGTTTGGAGAAGGGGCTCTGCGGACTGGAATGAGCAGTGGAGCCCTAGATAGGATTATCTCTCTGGGGAGAGGCAAGACAGGGTTTACACACTCCTTTGTTCTAGGGCAATGCTCATTGAGAAACTTTTTTTTTCAATTTCCAGCTTTAATTTGTAGATATTATTTGATATGAGACATTTATTGTCTTCATCATAAAGTTATATTTTTACACTAAGCGTTTTAAAAAACAGAAACACTTAAAAAAAATCACTTCATTTCACTTAACCTAACCACCATTTTTTGGCGTGCCTTCTTTTCCGGTCTTTTCTAGGAATATGTATTAGGAGAATAGCGTGCAAACAATTGTGTTTTCTGTTTTTCATTTAACCTCCTATCAGAAGCATGTCCCATACAGCTAAATCCTAAACCAAATCACCACTTTTAATATCTCTGCGTAAGTATTCAAGTATCAGGAGTGATGCTTGTCTATGTTTGCGACATGAAAGAATTCACTACAGAATTTCTGTGCGACCACGTGAAAAGTTTTACAATAGATGGTGTTCGTGCCAGCAGGAGTCTCACCTGTGCCTGGGGCTGCATGACCCTCTAAACCGGTGCAGTGGTACCTTTTCTCGAGTGTAGGAACCGGGCACCCAACCTGCCTGTCTCCGGACGCACACAGGGATTTCCTGCTCGCCTTGTCTGTCAGTTTCAGTGATGAATTTGGACCATCGGCCGGTCTTTTGATTTTGGGCCATGGCCCTAAGACCGTACCTTTCAGATTTCTGCTCTCACACACGTCTCTGACCTAGGCTTTTGGAATATTGAACCCTCAACATGGCCTAATGCCCAAAAACTCAGATAAAAGCATTGGAAAAATAAAAGTATTTTTCCTCAAAGTTTTAAAAGTTACTCCAGACTTCAAGAGAGCTGGGCTTCTCAAATAACTTAGGTTAAAGTTAGCTTGTTCATGGCAAAAAAAAGTACCTTTATTCACATAAGGGTTATCTGTACAAAAAAGTTCCCATATATGCGTCGGCATCAGTCTTGTAAAAGTCAAGGGTAAACTTGTTTTGGTTAGAGGATAACCTAAAGGAAAGAGCTCAGGCTTTATTTATTTGGGGGAATAGTGCTAGGCGGAGTGTTCTTGCCATTAAGAAAACTTCACTAGAATGCAGAGTCTTTCCACCTCTGACTGAGGTTTGTGACGTGCTTGGTATCGTTAGCTGCAGGAACACACGCCAGCTTTGCTTTCTCATTTGTCTTGGAGAGAAACTGGGTGGGAACACGTAAGGATGCAACAGGAGGGCAGAGAAGGGACAAATAAACCACATTGGCTGTATCGTCTATCGACAGTACGCCACCTGACAGGCAACCACAGAATCTCAGTGGTATAGAGCAATAAGCCTTTATCCCAGTGCCTGTGAGTCCTCGGAGGGCGTGCTGATGAAAGCTGGACTTGGTCAGCTCAGCTCCCTGGAGAAGTTCTGCTCAGGAGTTTCTCTCTTTTCTTTTCTTTTCTTTTCTTTTCTTTTCTTTTCTTTTCTTTTCTTTTCTTCTTCTTCTTTTTTTTTTTTAAGATTATTTATTTATTTGAGAGAGAGAGATAGCACGAGCAGGGGGGAGAGGGAGAAGCAGGCCCCCAGCTAAGCAGGGAGCATGAGGTGGGACTCGATCCCAGGACCCGGGAACTATGACCTGAGCCAAAGGCAGATGCGTAAACAACTGAGCCACCCAGGCGCCCCTGCTCAGTGAGTTTCTTTTATGTTCCTTCTGGGGCAGACTCACGTGTTCTTCTCACGGTGATGTCAGAAGATTGTTTAAAGGGACTTGGAACTGGCACATGTCATTGGTGCTTCTGTGCTATGGGCCAAGGCAAGGCCCAAGGCCAACATCAAAGTTAAAATGTGGTTAAGTATAGTTCAGTCATGGTGAGGCCGTGGCAAAAATATAAATGCAGAGAATGGTGAAGAATTGTAACCACTCATGCAACCTGTCACACTGGGGATAAAGGAAGACTTCCTGTGAAAGGGACAAATGAACTGATCCTTGGAGGATGGAAGAAGAATAGGCCTAGGGGTTTGGAATGACACGCCAACAGAAAGAAGAGAGGGTAGGAAGGCAAGGAGACATGGAAGAGCATGATGTGTTTGGGGAAAAAGAAGTAATTGAGGAATAGGGGAAGGTGATTGAAGGTGAAGGTCTACAGATAGCATGAGACCCGCCCGTGAAAGGCCTTGTGTACAAAGCAAAGGAACTGTAATAATTTGGGGCCATGGAAAGCCATTTTAGAGACTCAGATTGCCTTTGATAAAGGTCATTCTAGGAGAAGTACGTAGGAAATTTTGGCATGGTCCAGAAAGGTGTCAGGGAGATCAGTAGAGAGAGTAGAGAGGCTGTTGAAGGGGATGTCTTAAGATCTTGAATTAACGCAGTGGCGGTGGGAATATAGAGGGGGTAAAATGTTGAATCCACAAAATTTGATGATCTAGTTGTTGGAGCTCTGAAAAGCCTTGCTCCTCTAAGGCTGATACACAGACAAACAGTGTCAAGTTCACAGGAGGAGCTCATTTTCTGATTTTGGGGGGTGGGGATGGGGGCAGGATAGATGGTTAGCTCCTTTGGAGTCTGTTACTCTTTGGTCTCCATGGTTTGTTCCAGGGGGATGACCCGTCTGGAGTTCTGGGTCTCAGGATCAGGGTCTGGGACTTGAGTCTAGATTTGGATGAGGCTGCTCAGGGAAAGGGATTTAAACCCAAATAACTGAAGTACCCCATACTTGAGTATTGAAGTCAGATCCCAGATGCAAGGAGTGAGCTAAAGAATAAGGAGAATCATCTGCCCGCCAGGTAGGAGCAAGTCCAGAAAGGTTGCGTTCTGGAAGACCAAGGAGGAAAGGTGATCAGCAGGGGACAAAGCCATAAAGTGGTTAAGTGAGATTTTAATAAAAAAGGGAAGGTTAAAGGTGACATAGATGAGGTTAATTTTAGGTGAATGATGGTTTGAGTGGCTCAGCCAAGGTCACACATAGTGGTTAAGTGTGTCATCTGGGATTCAGACCAGGGTTCTGCTCCAAGTCTCTTTTCCTCTGGTAACTCTCAGCTACTGATCTATTTCTGAAGATAAATTAATGTATTGATTTCTTAACCACCAGAGTCTTTGAGGGAGGGGGGAGAGTAAAGATGCATAAATGAATGGTGTATCAAAAAGTATCTGGTAAGTTTAAGCTGCAGCTCTTGGATATCCTGATAGCCCCTGGTTGGACAGATAACTTGGGCTCCTAGATACGCAAAACGGAGGATTCCCTTCAGCCTGGATCCCAGCAGTCTGTGACATGCTCACGACATGGCCACTCTGTAATTTCCTCAGGGCCACAAGGACATGAAAGGGCTCTGGGGTTCTTTCTTTTTATTCCATACAACTGGAGGTTTTTTTGACTACCCGGTCAGGGAAGGAGGGGATACATAATGCTGGTCCTTGGCTTTTCCACTCTCCCTTTGCCTGCGTTCTTCCTTTTTCCATGTGGGCGATAAAGCCTGTAAGTAATAAAATGTCAAATCACTGTAACCTAAAGATCCATGAAAAATCCTCTCCTTTTCCTTCCAGTTAAAATACTGACACACAAAAATAAACGATCTGTCCAACTTCGTGGTCTCAAGTATTTTTCCAGGCAAAATAGGCAAGGGAAAAGAATGTAAAGAATCTTAACGGGTATGCATTCTTGGGAGGTGAAGCAAGACTTAATGATTTCCAGTTTATGGGGACTGTGCAGTCTCAAAGACGGATTTGAGCTCTCACCCCCTCTCCCCCGGCTCCTCCCCCGCACCTTTATCTTGTTGTTTAACTTTTCACAGTCTTCCATTCAATTCTTAGATTACTGGAATGTTGTATTGCTGAAAATGGATTTGAAGCTGATAGTCTAGTATTTTCCTGTTTATGTAATCCGTTATAGAGAAATAATTACTTTGCATTTTCTTTTTCAAGAGAGATCTTTTTTTTCCTTTTTACTGACATTGCATTGGTTGAAGGTTCCAGAATAAATTTGAGTGAGGTAGCAACAACGGACACATTTTATTCTTTGTTATTTATGTATGCCTTCGCTGTGTCACTGTTACGTGTTAGAGCTATTGCAGATAGGCGTGTCAGCATCCTTCTATATTTGTTTGGGGCTTTTTTCATTTTTTGTTACTTTTTTTTTTTTTTTGGTTACTTTTCCTCCCTAGAAATAGATATGGAATGTTATTGAATGCTTTTTGACACATGATTTTTTTAATCTATTTTATTTATTTTTTTTATTTATTTGAGAGAGAGGAAGAGAGCGCATGAGCGCTTGAGAGCGAGAGCCTGAGAGCACACGAGGTGGGGGAGCGGTAGAGGGAGAAGCCGACTGCCTGCTGAGCACATGCCCGGAGCTGAAATCAAGAGTCAGACTCTTAACAGACTGAGCCACCCAGGTGCCCCGAAGTTTTCATTTTTGTAATCACCTATGTGGATGGTGGAATAACACAGTAGTCAAGAGAAGTGTTTTAAAGGCGGACTGCTGGAATTTAAGTCCCAGTTCCCCTATTTACTAACTGTGTAAACTTATACACATTTCTTAACCACCCTGTGCCTCTGTTTCCTCATCCCTGCCATGGAGATATAAGCCCTTACACTATAGGGCTGTTATCAGGATAACAGATTATGCGAGTGAAGTATTTGTATGATGCCTAGGATACCTGGGGAGGAGTGGGTGGTGACAGCTAAGAGGAGTGGAATTTCCTTTTGGAGTGATGAAAATGTTCCAAAATTAATTGTGATGGGTACACACCTCTGTGAATATACTAAAAGCCACTGAGTAATGCACTTCATTTTTAAAAAGATTTATTTATTTATTTTTAGAGAGAGAACACACGGGGAGAGAGGCAGAGGGAGAGGGAGAGAGAGAATTCTAAGCTGACTCCCCTGAGCAGGGAGTCTGATGCAGGGCTCATCCCATGACCCTGAGATCATGACCTGAGTTGAAATCAAGAGTCGGATGCTTAACTGACTGAGCCACCCTGGCAGCCCAAATAATACTTAAATGGCTGAATTATAGTGTATGTGGTGCCCAGCTTGTCGCTAAGAATATTAATACTGATAACAATATTGAGTGTTGCAAGTGAGAGCCTGGGTTCTCTAACGGGACTGCCTTCCCCAGCTCAACCACCTCCCCTCTATGCCACCCCCAGCAGTGCTCTCAACCTTTTATACGTCTTCGGTTTCCTGTGTAAAGTGAAAATAATAATGGTGTTTACCGCTTGGGTTACAAAGAGTAACTATCTTAATACACTTAAAGCACTAAGGACAGTGTCTGTGAGGGAGTAAGTCTGCAGTAAGGGTTAACTTTTATTTAAAATATTGGTTAGTAAATATTTTACTTAGGATTTAAAAGATCTTTATTCTAAATTGTATTTGTTCATTGTTCTTTTTTTGTTTTCTTTTTATAAAAATTATCTTCTCTTGTAATAAAGGAGATACTATGTAAGAAATTCTAGGCAAGAAAAAAGAAATTAGGTGAGTCCACAAGCCCATTGTTCTGAGATAGTCATTGCTATCATGTTGGCATACAGTCTTTTTGCTTCTCGTTCATTCTTCCTCTGTCCCAGACGAATATGTGTACATATGTGTTTTGTTATATAGTATAAATTAAATATGTATATTACATGTAATAGATCTATTACTGCATATAACACAATTTATAAGGATAATTCACAAAATGTGATTATAATTTAAAATTAGTTTAAATACTTAAATATATCTATATTTTGTTCTACTCTGTAATTTGGTTCTTTGTATGTAATTTATCTGAGGGTTACTTTGGTTTGTGCAAATTGATCGAATGCACCTCCTTGCATTGCACATGCGGGAAAGCTGAAACCTGCAGCTCCCAACGTCTGAGTAAATAGTGCTTCTGATGTGATTGAGACTTGACTTTGCCAGTAAGTTGAATGGGGAGAAAGGTGGGGTATATGATATCCGTTTCAGCGATGCGGAAATTAGCAAAGGCAGTATGTTGTCAGATCTAGTGACCATAGAAACGACTCAGCAATTCGGACCACCAGTTTGGAGTCGTTCCTGGAAATAGAGCCTGTAGCCTCTTTTTTTCCAGTCCTCTTAGTGATTCTGTAAGCAATTTAGTACTGTGCAATAAATTCCTTTCTGCTTAAACTAGCTGGAGAAGATACTGGGTTTTTGCAACAGAATGTGATAGATGCATAATGGTTCCAACTTTATTTTTCCCAAATATAATTCACTAATAAATCCATTCTCTTCCCGGTGATTTGAAATGTAACCTTTATCATATGCCAACTACTCATATATATTTTAGTCTTTTTTTTTTCTCCCCTAGTCTCCCTTCTTTATTGATTTATGGCTATAGCAGGATTCTGGTAGACCAAGGGCAGCGGGCAAATCACATGTGTCTCTGTCCCACATTGTTCATTTTATTTAATTTAGTTTTCTCTATTCTGCAATGCCACACTTTTTTGATTACTGCTTTAGGGTAATCTTTAATATGTGTTTGGATAAGTGTCCCTATTAATGCAACATTTTATGAACCTCATGGACTTTTCTTCCAGATGAATATGTTTGTCGAGTTCTAAATTATCTTCATTGAATTTTAATTGAATTCAGGAGATAACTTACATCTTATGATATTAAATAGTCCCATCTCGAAACACGTCTCTCCACTTTGTCCTTACTTCCAACTTTTTGTTGTGGCTGCTGCTTATATAGATCTTACAGGTTTCTTTTTATGACCGTTCCTGGTATTTTCTATTGCTTGTGATTGAGACTGATATAATCTGCATTGTATGTTTTAACCAGCTTTATCTGGAATGTATTGATTTGTACATGTTTATTTTTAACTACCTCCCTGAACTCTTTCATAGATTCTTATAATTTTCCATTACTCATAGGCTATCAGTTGTATCTGTAAAATGATGGTGTTTCCTTCTTCCTAATATTTACACCACATCTTGTCTTATTGTGTTGAGCTATAATTAATACAGTATGGAGGATGAGATATCCTTTTGAAGGCTCCCTTCCTTAATGGGTTGGGTGGTTTTCTTGAGACTCAAGAGGTGGGTTCTCTGTTCCGTTCCCCCTAGACTGTGATGCAGCACATACTTACCCACCCTTCTGCCCTTCCTTCCAAGATTCCCTTGCTTAGCATGATCTTACTACCCCATATTTAGCCACAAATGATCTCATCATTTTCCCAGTGGAAGATAACACAAATTTATATCAATAAGAACACTTGTTCTCTGGGTCTAGAATCTTTTTCTGCCATCCATTCCTCCTGTATTTCTGTGGCGAAGCCATGGTGGGCAAAAGCTATTTCTGACTCTGCCAGCCATTAGAATATAAAAGAGAATTTGTAAAGATTTGAAAGCATGGAAATATCCAGAGTTAATAAGAGTGGAGAAAAATAGGACCCTGTTGTTGCATAAAGGAATCCCTATGAACTTGCCGGAGAGCAAGTTGGCAATATACTTCAAGATCTTTACAATGCACATATGCTATGTTAATTAAAATTCTTTGGTTGCAAGTAACAGGAAGCAACTTGAATTGACTTGTAAGAAACCCCCCCCTTTTCTTTAAGACTACAGAACGATCACAGGCAATTCAGAGGCAGAGTTGCCCTTGGATCTTAAAACAGGGTAAGAACCAGGCTAGAGAAGGTGTTAGGGACTCAGCTTTTGAGTCCCAGGTCTCCCTGCTCTGTCCTTCTCTTCCTCTTATCTGCATTTTCTTGTTATTCATGTTTGTTCTTGCTGTTTCTTGCTGTGGAGTTTGGCTCTCAGAAGGGCTATGCATGGCTTCTGACACCTGCTATGCACTCCTCTAAATTCTCTGTCCTTGACCTTGAATGTCCCTCTTTGCCCATGGTGTTTAAGTTTCCTTCTTTGGCCACTTGATCTTCTGAGCTCTTAACATTAAACTTGAGTGTGTCCTCTGCATTCGCTCAACATTTACATTTTGCCATTCTGTCTGTCGTCTTCTTGGTCTGACCTCGGTCTCAAGCTCTGTTCCGACCGACTCAGTAGTAAGCTGTGTATGACATCGTATCACTAAAGCGCCTGGACTACCACTTCAACGTGCAGATAAGTGAGTATGGTAACTGTTTTCCTCGATTACACATCGACTCTCAAAATAAATTACTGGCCTTCTCTGTAATTAAGGCAAGTGTGTAAGTGTGAGAACAGAGATTTTGTACCAGTTCTGGTGTGGGGTCTACTTGAAAGAGAAATAGGACCTGTTCAGGCAACACTCTGGTTGAGGCTGCCAGTCTCTGCCCTAAGATAGTAAGGACACAAGCCAGCTGACTTTCTCATTTCATCTTTCTTGGCTTCTGATAATGAACTGACTCAGCCTGGGAGCTTATAAAACAATGAGTCATCCAAACTATAGAATGAAGTGTAGTACTTTTTTGAAATAACCTTAGTCATCACTGACTACTCCAGTCCCCCTTTCTCTCCATATGCCTATCTTGACAGGTCTCTATCTTTAGGTACCAGTTCTTAGGTTATTGGTTAAACCCTGAACGTGGAGTGATCACTACTACACTGGTTTTCTCTGGACACCATGTCACATAGAATATATCATGTTAGTTCTCTCTTGATTTTAGATGAGACAAAATAATTTCACAAGCCAAAGTTTGTAACAGATCAACAGTCCCAAGGTTAGTCTTTAAGGTCATTCCTGCTGTGACTACATAGTTTCATCAACTTTTTTATTACTTTGATTCTCCTTGGGTTCTTTTCACTATTATAAAATGTAGGGATGCTGGAATTCTGTCTGCTCTGTAATATTAATGGTTCTGGGGCGGCAGGGGGTGGGGGGAAGCCATTTTAAAAATTCCTGAAGCTATAGTGGGAGAGGGTTTGGAGACTTTTTTTTTTTTTTGGCTTTAGGCAGGGAAATGAATATCTTTTGAATTGGATGTTTCCTGAGAGACTTGCCCCCATTAATCAGAAAGCGTTTCTTCGATGGTTGCTTTCTATTTACAAATATTTAATAGGTCCTTGGAAGCAGGAGGCAAGGTTAAGAGCTGTGTGCTTGCAGCTCTTTTATCCATTTCTGGGATAATGCTTCTGTTTTTCTAAAAATGGAAACATTCATTAATTAATATTCAACTTATTTGTGGTTTTAATCATCATATCATTGTGTGGGCTGATGTCTTAAATGTTAACATGTATGCGGGAAATATTTCTAAGAAACAAGACAGGATACTTAATACAATGAAAATCTATTTTTATGTATGCTAGAAGCAACTGGATATAATAATTTGAAGTCATTAAAACTGTTCTCATTCATTCTTGATAGGTTGTCCAAAGGACTATTAGTAGTTAACCTTACTTGTTCGCAGAAAGGCCATTCCTCTCTTTAAAAATTGGCTCTGATTAACAGGCTTTCTTCTTTTTTCAACTAAACAAATGAAGTTTTAGAATGTCAATTAGTTTGTAGTTAACTTGCCATCTGTGGTTAACAGATTATTTTGTAAGGAAAAATAATTGCTTTATTCTTTCAACTAGGATTCTTCTCCATAGCCTGAAAATTTTAAAAATATATATATTTTTTGGTTTTGTTTTGGTGAACTATCCAGTACACATTCTCTCCTGATCTTCTCATGTGTGTGTCAGTTGCTGGTTCTTATCCAAACATGGAATTCATTTAACTAAGCACTGCCAGGGCCTTTTCTGTGGGATTCCCCCCTCCCTCCCTTTTCTGGAGACTTCTGTTCCTTCTGAATGTCCCTGTCTGGGAAAGATTATCTTGGCAAAGGAGGGGGACATTGGGAAATAAGAGAGGGCAGCTCTTTGTTGCCAAGCAGAAGTAGTGCCTCACTGACTTCAGAGAAATGTGAGTGGGGCTGGTGGGAACTCAGAGAGTCCCGCAGTTTTTAAGAAGTGTAAGTGATCTCATTCTTTTTCCTTAAATGACTTCAATCCCATGAAGCAAGAGCAATGCCTGAGAGCTTGACATTCAAGCTCTTTTTACAGAGCCACGGATGCACAGATAGGAGGTCCAACAATAGCAATGTGTGATTTGGGGGGACTAAAGTGATCCTACCAAGCACTCATAAATGAGTCGCTTGATGGATTGTCCAGTTTACAGGACCTTGTTACTATTGCACATTACATGGTTGTCCCAACCCTCAGAGTGGTCCGCAAATGGCATATACTGGGGGCCAACCTGGTTGTTAAGAAATTAAAATACTTCAAGGATCCTCTGGATCGTCCCCAGGTCCACTAACTAAAGTGTTATTCATTTAGCAAGGGGGACGGGGGCTTCCTTGGATGGTGACCTTTCTAATCTATCAGTACCTGGGCCATATCAGTTGGTAAATATTTTAATGATCACTCCTCATAACCAGTCTTCTTTCCAGTTTTTCTTTCTGCCAACCCATTCATTCATTCCTCTTTTTGTTTTATTCATTTACTCAACAAAGGCTTACTGCTGTCCTGATAAATGCGAGGCGTTGTTGTAGATGCCAGAGAAACACTAGTGAATATGACAGATGAGGTCCTTGATCCGGTGGCATTTACGTTCCAGTAGAGAGAACAAACAATCACCATGGACACAAAGATGTAGACGCGATCCTTTAGTGATGATGGGTGCCATGAAGGCAGTATAACCTCGTGAGATACTGGAGTCCCGCCCCCATGTGTGGTTTCCCTTTCAGTTTCAGTTACCATGTCAACCGCGGCTGGGAAGCAGATGGACGTCCTCTGACGACAACTCAGATGGTCAATAGCAGCCTCGCTCCACGTCACTCCACGTCACAACGCCTGCGTCATTCACCTCCCCGGTCTCCTCTCCTGGGCATGTTCTCTCACACCATCTAAGAAGGGTGAGTACAGCACAATGAGATATTTTGAGAGAGAGACCGTGTTCACATAACTTTTACTACAAGCATATTGTGATATTGTTCTATTTTGTTATTAGCTATCGTTGTCATCTCTTACTGTGCCTGATTTATAAATTCAACTTTATCATAGGTATGTTTGTGTAGGAAAAAAGGTATTTGTAGGGTTTGGCACCATCCCCGGTTCAGGCATCCCCTGGGGGTCTTGGAATGTATCTCCTGAAGATAAGCGGTGGGGGGGGGGGACCGCTATAACCGCCAAGGTAGGGGTTCCTCAGATGGAAGGGTTAGTGAAAGCCTTCCTGAGGGGGAAGTATTAGCTGAGACCCTACTAGCTAATTCTTCTGATGTCTGCTGGGCTCCATAGTGTGTCTAAGAGTTGGCAGGTTGCCAGCTGGGGCTCTGCTCCATGTACATCCAGAATCCTGGCTTAGGCATTTCTATGGCAATGGCAGAGTAGAAGAAAGGGGGCACATTTTCCCAGATTCTGCCACATTTGCTAGCATCACTGGCTAAAGGAAATTGTGTGGACAAACCCAGAGACAAATAGGGGAGGTACCAAATGTTAAATAGCGAGGGATGTGGATAAAAATGGGGTCATTAGTGTGGTCAGTCAACCATATATTCTTCTGTTAACTTTTCTCTTTTAGCCAAAATATTTATGTTTTTAAAAACTTGCTGTTTTTCTCTCCATTTATACAGCAATGTGTTCTTGGAGTTTCAGATGCAATCTCTTAGTATCTTCTTAGAGATATTCTTATCTCCATTATTCTTGGAGAATACTAATTACCCTATTTTTTTCTTAGATTTTCTTAGTTCCCTGAAACATGGCTTTTTTCGCAGGGGTCATTATTTTTTTTTAATAATATGCTCATCTTGGTCCTTCTCAGTTGGTGCTGTGGTTTGTCTCAGATGTCTGCTGATGCTTAGATCTCTGTTCCCTTTTTGTGACGGATTGGGTTGATTAAAAGAAGGGATAGCTGTGAGCTTTTCCAATCAGTCTTTCTTCCAGTTGGCCTCTCCCCTGGATGGGAGAGCTGAGTGTAGGTCTGGTGTACTTGGCAGGCTTTAATTTAGAGAATAAAAGCAGGCAAATACCCAAATGAGGATCATTTTACTCTGAGGTATCAGTGTCCACATGGGCAACCTTGATTTTATCCGTATTTAGATGCGGTTATTTTAGAGAATAGCCTCTAGTTTTTGTTGGGGATTCAGTGCTGGTGCCAGCCATCCTTCTGGATGGCCAGGAGCCTGGGAAAGGAGTGAACGGCCAAGAGGAGCAGCTGTTGCCTTGGCAGAAAGAGACTTCTATTTTTCTGTCCCTTTCGACTCTTTATACCTGCCTCTGCCTAGCCAGCCTCTCAAGGGGTTAGCCAAGGAGAATGGCTTCTATCGTCCCTGCAATTGTTCTCTTATTTCTTGTGCTCTGTTATCTGTCAACATAATGCTGTCTGCTTTCCATCTTCCAGAAATTTATCAGATCTGTCGTCTACTGAGGCCCCGGATAGTGAGAAAAACACATGTGTTTCCTCTCCCATCTCGAACAGGAAGCTCATCTAAACATTTACAACCTCACCATAAACCCTTCCCAAATTAAGATTACCAAGCAGTAAATCCTCAAGTTAAGGAATACTAGTCAATTGATTTATATTAACATTGTCCATTTTCTATCACTTATAGCACCGTATGGTTCAATTTTTCCTTTATAACAACAACAGAAGGATATAAATTTTGAAGATTTCTTTTCAAAAGGCAGAGACTCACACAACCCACCAGTCTTGGTTGCCTTTTAGTGCTAGCCATTCCAGGGGCGGATTGTCCAAAGGAGTTCCAGGCTCAGTCTAATTTCAGTTGAACAGTCTTTCCCTTGAAACTGTTCTATGGCTCTTAGAAACTTCTTTAGTCTGCCTGGGGAAGACACATTTAGACATGAATAAGGATTGTTTTGAAATCTCTCTGCTGAAAAAAATTCTTAAGTAAAGTAGACCCTTTTGCCCTCACACTCCAACCCCCCCCAACTGCCCCCCGCAAAGAAATTTCCTGGAGATACACTGTTATCAAGCCAAGGATTCTGCCCAAGAGATTCCGGGCTCACAATTACTTCAGGCAAATTGCCCACTGTGCACCCTGGTCAGCAGCCAGGGGTTATCCAACAGCACAAACCTCTAGATTAGTCACTGCCATCTTTGAGGTATAAGACATAGGGAAGATGACCAATTCTTTCATCCCTTTACCTTGAAGTTTTGGTGGGAGCCTTCTCCTTTTTTTTTTTTTTTTTTTTTCCTGGCTTGGGGAAATGAGAAGAAAATCCTGACTGCTTACAATGTCATTGTAAATGGTTCTAATCGTGTTCGTAATTGTGTGCCTTTCTTTCCCCAGAACACTGGGAATTCATCTCTGGCTGGAATTTTGTTTGACCATTGAATCATGAAAGGCATAGAATTATAATTCCTGGAACTTAAATAGCAAACATTTTGGCTTGTTTTGGAATTTATTAATTTCACTGAACCAGTACATACTAGGGGAAGAAAGGAATATATACTAAACCAATTAGTCCTTTAATATACCTACATTATAATTGTAACACTGCTGTGGATAATTGTGCACTCTCAATATTTTCCAATATTTGAACTATTTCCAATTGAACTCTTATTTTAATTGAGGGTTTTGTTTTTGTTGTTGTTGTTTTGTTTTTGGTTTATGATCAGCATAAGATAGAAACTCCGGGATGAGGCCAAATAGCTTACACTATGGTCTCTGGTTGGACACACTAGTATGGAACCCGTTGTATAAGCCTCAGTGGTCACCAGTGCAGGAGACAGACAGCTTGCTTCTGGAGGGACCAGCAAGGATCCAGGGGCACTGTATATAACCTTGGACCCCCTTTCTAATTTTCACGAGGCCAGAATCCTTTCACTTACCCAGATCCCATCCTGAAAAAGGGCAGAGGATGAGTGACTCCATCTGAGAGCTAGAGAATTTCATACAAGGTGATGGATTTCCTAAATGATTGTTTAAATAATGTTAGGGCACCAAGTTTACTGTGGTCAACTAAAAACATATGTTTCCTCTCTCTGCAGCAGGTGGGAATACATGAAGAAGCAGTAAAAAAAAGAAAAAAAAAGCTTACATTTTCTCTGTACTGTGGTGTGAATAAATCTGTGACTCTGATAGTAATATGTATTTAAGGACCTATTTCTCCAGACAGAGATACAAATGTGTTCACATGTCTTATTTTTTCCAATTACTAATTCAAACACCCACACATTTTTCCTCTTGTGTTCTATCCTCCTATGTCCTCAGTTGTCCAAGGAAGGACCTCAGTCAAGGGCGACCAGCTCTGCCTTAGCATTCCCGAGGAGACCTGGAAGTGGCTGAATCAGTCCATCAGACCTCCTGCTGTAACTGTTGCTGGCGAACATCTGTTTCTGCTTGTCCCCTGTTGCGGCGACTTCGCTAGTTCAAACCCATCCCTGTGCTTGGCAAGGGTTTGGACAGACAAAGCTTTGCATGGGTCACTGGTCCAGAGGCGCTTTATCACTCTACCCTCATGCTGTTAGAGAACCAGCCTCCCCTGCCACATCTCATACCCCTGCCTTGAGCTCCAGGACCATCCCCCGCCTCCCCTTTCGTCTGGTCAGTGTTTTTGTGGAGCTTTGCTATTCTTTGTTAGCAGAACTTGGTCAGACCATCACAATCCATTTCGACCAGTTCTCCAACTTCGAATCTCAGCATCAGGAACTGAGTTTCCTCTGGGAAGCCATTGGCTTCCTGAACATTTTTCTGTCCTCCCTTCAGAGTAAATGAAGGTGTGTCTAGGAAAAGCAAACTCCATCTAGTGGCAAGAGATTCTCCTTTGCCCTTCAGCCATGACATGAATGACCTCATTATGCATTTGTTTAAGGAAGCCCAGCCCCTCAAGTGGTATCTCCTGTTTCTGCTGTTTGAAATGCATCTAGAGAAAAGAGACACATATACAATAATTTTTTTATAGTGCTATTTAAAATATGCAAATAATGCAAAAGGTATAACAATTCAAATACTGCCTACATGATGGTTTATTGAAATATTCTTATTTTCTTTTTGCTGCTGGAAAACTTAGAGATACTTAAGATAGTTTTCCCCTCTGGATTTTGTTCCCAGTTTCAAGGCCTTTGTTTCCTTTGCTGCAGATGCTTTTGCATTGCCCCTTGCCAACCCCCAGCAGAGAGGTGTGCATGCCGGAACAGCCCACTCTGGGTTACAGGGACGCAGAACGGGGTCTGTGCTGGTGCTGAAATGCTAGGGCGCCTGACACCTGAAACATGGTTTACAAGCAGCCATACAGGCCCTGGGTAGGCATGTCTCTTTGGCTCCCTGGGACCTCTCGCCACATGAAGAGGGTCATCGCTGGGGAAGGACCAGAGTGAAGCCCTCTTAATTGTGGGGCGTAAGTCAGGGGCCCCTCCTGCTCGGGTCTATGGTTGGTACTGGTCTGTGCTGTGGATTATTCATAACAAGTGAGACTCACTGGTGCCAGTTGATAGATTACATTGTTTTGTGCCAAGCTGGGAATTTTCCTTGCTGAGCAAGTCCTTTTGTGGTGTTTGTGAAATATTATCAAATCGGCTTTTTTTTTCTTTTTCTTTTTTTTCCAAATCAGCCTTGAGAACTTTCCCAAGTGTGAGCAAAGATGTGAAATCCTTGACAAGGGGAAGAGTTATGGTTTACCAAACTTCAGCTGGGATACTTTCCCTTTCTCATTTCTGGCACGTTGGAGGCATAGACCTCCAGGAATATTCTTCATCAGAGCTATGGGAAAAACTTGATTTCTTAAGTGCTGAGAACCCAGGCTTCATCCATGATAGAAATCAGGGACACGCTGTGGTTTGTAAATAGTAAAGAGGGGAGAAGATTGTCTCCCTGCTTCTTCTCTTACCTCTTTCCTTGTCTCTTCTCGGCCTTTGTGACACTTGGAGGACTCCAAAAGCCTGGGAAAAAGTGCCACCTGCCTGACTAGGAATCTGCAGTAGCTTAAAAAGATTTAATGAAGGAGCTAAACGTGTGCTGCTAGTGTCACATAGAAAAATGGTGGAACCAGGGAGTTTTCTTCTCTTTTCTTCGGTAGTCAGCTCAGGTTGAGTTTGGAGGGTCTGTTCTTTCCCCTGAAGTTCAGCTGTTGCTTCAACAAAAAAGGAAGGCAGGGCCTGGAACTGACCAATACGACTGATGTTACCAGGATCCATGCCGTGTCTACTAGCAGTACTAGGGGAGACAGTCAATATAAAAGGCTCATGTGTCATGGCTCTTCAACGACGGGATTGCATCCACAAAAATAAACCCGATAATAAGGAATATTTCCAAGTTGAAAAGTTCAGAAAGTCAAGGGACTTAGATGTTGAATTCAAGAGTGTGATTTCAGCATACCATTTAACCCTTTAATGCCTTCCCCTGTTCCATATCTTGATTGAGTCAATTGAAAAAAATCCAGTGAGAGGGAACACTGTATTAGCAATGGAAACCAGAGAAGGGTATCATCTACAAGTCAGAAACTTTGAGGATTTTTTTGTAAGACAGGAGTAGGTGAATCTGGATTGGTGGCTCATGGTGGAAGACTGTTTAAGAAGCAGTTAGAAAAGGCCTTCATCCAGCAGAATTCTGTAGACTCCTTTAGCCCAGAATGGCAGAGCTGAAGAAAACAGTGGTACAGCGGATGCTTTAAACCTCCACTCAGATCCCCTTTCCCAGACCCAGAAACCCATCCCCCAGCTGCAACCCAACATTCTTCTCTAGCGGACTATCCTCCAATGACAGGACCTGTCTCATATGGTGCTGTCTGAAAGGTCCCTTGCTACAGCCCTCTCGCCCTCTGCCCCTGCCCTAGGCTGGCTCCTAGCCAAAGGCAGGCCAAAGCACAGGCCTACTGGTTCAATCTCCTTTGCTCCTGGGTAGGACAACCTCTAGGGTATAATTCATGCTCAAGAGCTCCCAGTGAGGTCAAGCTGAGCCACACTTCAGCTGAAACCACCCCTTAGCCCAACTCCTTTGTTGCGCAGTCCTGCTTCCCTCCCTCCCTAAGGATTTCCCCTGAGAACACTCCCTCAATAAATCACTGGTATGGAAATCCTCACCTCTGGCTTGGCTTCTAGGAAACCTGACTTAAGACAGTGACCTAAGAGTGCATTCTCTAAGGGTGGATCCTCGGCTCAGATCACTCACTGATAGCAACAAGGACCCAGTCACCGGGTAGGCAGAGTATCCATAGCCCTTGGTGTGATAGCAGTGGAATGACTAATACATTTATCTGCTGTGAGCAGGTGGAAGTAAATACGCAAGTTTGTGCCATGCCTTGGCCTCATAGCACTCATTGCTGTTTGGAATGATCTTGTTTAAATCTTTATTTTCATGTTTTTGTTTGTTCTCAGCTAGAATGAAAAATCCACCACATCCCAGACCTTGTCCCTCTTCTTCACTCAGGTTTCCCCAGGACCTACAGCAGTGCCCAGCATTTAGTAGCTATTAAGGACTGGTGGTTAAATGAAGGAACAGAAGATTCACAGATGGGCCAGAAGAAGAAATGACTGAGGAGGGGATTGGTTATTAGGTGTGAGGGTCAAAATATTTACCGATATGGCCCAGGCCCTGACAATCAAAAAACCACCATCCATAGGGTGTGGAGTCCCCCCGCTTGCCAGCTGGTAACATTTTAGTTAGTAGATCTAGGGAAATTGTCTCTGTTTAGCTTCTCAAGGGTTTAGCCAAGAAAAATGCTTTCTGCCTCCACTGTATCATTCTTCTCTTTCCTGTGTTCTATGTTCTGTCAGCATGACTCCATCTACTTTCTATCTTCCAAAAATGTGTCAAAATCTACAGTCCACTGAGGCCCCAGGTGGTGGGGAAGACAGATGTGCTCTCTCTCCCATCTTGAAGTGGAAGCTCATCAAAACATTAAAAATTCCACAAGAATAACACTTACTGTAATTATTAATATATTAGGGCTCAAGTCTGCCATGTTATTTGTTGCTTTCTGTTTGTTCTGGGTTTTTGTTTGTTTTCTTTTCCTGACTTCCCTCATTGAACAATTTCTAAAATCCCATATTGATTTATCTATAATGTTCTTAAGTCTGTCTCTTTGTGTAGTTTGGTCATGGCTGCCCTAGGTAAGACATTACATGGAGGCATCTTAGAGTCTATTGATGCCAACATTCTACCCGTTCAAATGAACTTTGCCTCCCTCTCCATCCCTTTAGCCTCCCCTCTTCATAGTAGAATTGCCTTAAATACTTCCTCTACATACATTGAGGACCCAGTGGGGATGAAAGTCTTAGCTCCCACCTGGACTCAGCCTTTTCTGACACCACTTGGGCAGAGTGGGATTGCCTCATTACGAACTGGTGAGGGTGGAATTTCAAGCCCTTACTTGGATTTTGCTGGCCTGGGTAGGGGTGAGGTCACTTTTCTGCGGTGTTTGCCTGAAATAGAACAATTATTGTTTAAATGTTTTCTGTCTTCCTCTGCTGCCCTTCTCCTGGTCCTCTGGCTAAAGAGGGCAACTTAGGGTTTTATTTAGTTAGTCAGCCAGACACTCCGTCTGTCCATCCGTCCGTTGGTGTTTCTGGGTTGCCAGCTTTTTGAGCTCCAGGTCTGAGATATTTGAAGCAAAAAGCACATCTAGGGAACTCTCCACATGTCAGTCCTTGGGTCTGTCTTCTTACCCGATCTGCCATCTTTCCTTTATAATCTCCTTCTATTTGTTTTATACGTGAGGTTCACGAGCTTAACTGTATTTAGTGGGAGGCACAGGGAAAAGCACATCTACTCTATATTCCTGGAAGTGGAAGTCTGCTGTATAGATTTTTATAGCCTTTGGATGTTGACTCAAATAAATATATTACCTACAAAAGATAATTAAATAAAAATAAAATAATGCAATGGAAACAGTAAATAGCAGATTGGATCCTTGAGATAAGCGATGTAATGCATTAGAACATCGATTAAAACATTTATCCTAAGTGATATAAAATTAATACAGTGATAATAAAGATAATGAATATGAAGGGCCATCTGAGGACACACATTCTTCGAGGGATTCCAAAAAAAACTAGAACTGAACAGATGAAGGACAATCAGCAGGAAAGAAATTGTGGAACACATTTGACAATTCATAAAATGACAAAAAAAAAAAAAAAGATTTGAAAAAAATCCATGATGTCTCTGGGAATTTTTTAAAAAATCAAAGTAAAATAAAGATACAAATGTTCTCCCTTATCAAACAGGCTATTAAAATTTGATGGCACTCTCAGTTAGCCAGAGTATGAGAAATGGGTACTGTCACACATAGCTATTGGTTCTTTGTACTGCTGCAAGATATCTGGAGGGTAATTTTACAACATACTTTAAAATTCCTTAAAATGTTTATTGAGTCTGACCCAATTTTTCAGTTCTATTACTGTGTCCTTAGGAAATACGGAGAAGAGATGAGCAATGATTTAGCTATAGGATGGTTCCTGGCAGCTTTCTATATAATAGTAAAAATTAGACACAATTCTATAGCAAACCCTTGGAAGGATTTACTGTGCATCAGGCATTTCCTAAGCATTGTCTGCATATTAACCCATTTAATCCTTCCAACAACCTATGAATGAAGTGTTATCATCTCTCCCATTATATAAGTGAGGACAATGGAAGCCCAGATGGATTCAGTCAGTTGCTGGGATTTGCATCAGTGCCTGGTTCCATGCCTTGCACCACTCTCTCGGCTGTCTGTCTAAATAACACTTACGTCACATGTATATTCTTACACAGCCATTAAAATAATGTTGTAAATGTTCATATTTAAAATATAAAAATATGTTCCAAATTGATTATTAGTGGAACACTGGCAACTTACTAAATAACAAGGCAATCTTGGGGGAAAAATGTAAGCGTAGATTTAAAAAAAAAGATTTATTTTAGAGAGATTGAGAGAGCATGAGCAGGAGAGGCAGAGGGAGAGGGAGAGAGAATCTCAAGCCGACTCTACACTGAGTGTAGAGCCCATTGTGGGGCTTGATCTCACGACCCTGAGATCAGGACCTGAGCCGAAACCAAGAGTCCGTTGCTCAACTGAGTGTACCACCCAGGCACCCCGTAAGTGTAGATTTTTAAAGTGCAGCATCTAAGTGTAAAAGATTCATATCAGAGGATTAATGATTCTTCCTTTAGAGCTGTGGTGCTTGGAGTCATCTTGCTGATTGCATTGGAGATGCGATGATTTACCGAGTAATGATAAGTTCTGGGCAAGTGCCTGATAAATTCACATTTGCTGCCATAAGAGGTCTTTCATAAGAAAAGCTGAATTTTCTCCAAATTTCTCTAACATTGGATGGGCAGATGTATATTTCCTTCCAAAGTTGTCTTAAGTATTTTAGTATTAAAAATTATGTTTTCATAAAGCTTTGCAAAACTGATCTCAGCACTGGAAACTGGGTTTGTCAGCCATAGAAACTGAGATAAGTATGTTTTCCGTAAACTATTAGAGGTTTATTATTAAAAATTATCTTAGAAATTGTGACTCCTCAGGCATTTTCTGGTCTTCTTTGCCCTCTTAGAAACTGAGTTTCCTCTTGGTTCTTTGCTCTCTCAATGTCATTCCTCTGTAGGTCTTTCTTGCTTCTTCTGCGGTTTTATTCTTCATTGCCTGTCCCTTCTGAGAGGCTTTGGGGAATAGACTGAAATCAGGGTGAGTCTCTTTTTAGGATGACATAAACAAAGAGCCCCGCACAGAGTGATATGCGACAGGATGTCATCTTCAGAGTCTCCTGGAAAGGTGACTTAAATGGATAAAGATAAAATGAGTGACTTAAATGAACAAATTTAAAATGAATGAATACATGACACTTCATGGACTCTCTTAAGATCCTTAAATGTAATACATCCCAATAATTAAAAAAACAACAACTGGGTAGCAAAAATGGAGATGACATTAAATCGTACGTTTGGTCCATACTTGTGTAAAGCGACAACTGAAATAAGAAGGAGCGTCATACTAACCACCATGGTGCTAACATTGCTAAAAAAGAAAGTCAGAAAGTAGCGTCATGCCAACACTTCTAATTTTAATCACAGCTCTAAATAGTTAAGAGCACACCCAGAAAATGATAGTGTATATCTAAGTCCGGGGTTTTTTGTGGTTAACATCTCTCTGACATAACCTTAGATAGCAGGTGGCTTCTCTTCCTCGGGGCACAATTCTAAATATGGCATATCCTTTCCAGAGGCTGTGGTTTGAGAGAAGAATAATGATGGCAACCTGTGTAATTACAGGTATGATGACGAAGCTTATAAGAAAAACTCGGCCTTTGTGAATCTCTAAGAAGTTTTTAATTAAGAGGGACTCACTAAGGAAGATAGTAAAGGTTTAGAAGTCATGTAATTATTTTCCTTCGCCTTTATTTTGCTTTATATTGAGATACCATGATCTTTTAGAAGGCAAGGCAAACATCTAGACACACACTTTTTCTGTTTATAATTATATAATATGCTGAGATAATATACTGAAAACTACTTGTTTCTACGGTGATCTGTACCAAAGTTGAGGTTCATAAGTTCATGCATCTTGGCAACAGTGCTACTTAAATAAATCTGCAACAAATAAAAGAATAGTGACCTGAAATACATTTGCTGTAAAGATGTGAATGCACAAGGTCAGGCAAACCCTCCCCACAGGAAGGCAGACTGTGGCTGAAGAGGGGAATTGAGTATAGCATCAGATGCTCTCCTCCTGAATCCCCGTAGAGTGACACATAGACTGTGTTAAAAAGGAAACGTGCACATCAGTGCTGCAAATGAGGAATGGGTAATAGGTACACGCAAGAAACTGGTGAATTTCTGCAAGCTGTAATGGGAACGGGTGAGGATGTCGGACGTTATTAAACCAGGCCAGATGTGGCCTCTTGAGAATGAGTAAGTCCTCGGCACCAGGACACTAAGTGTGCACTCATTCTGGAGGGGCTCTGAGACTCCTCCCTGACACGAAAGGCAGTCCCAAGCTGTGTAGAGGTTTTCAGCTTTGTTCCTAGATCAGGCCCAGAAATAGAGCAGAGAGGAAGGGGAGGAGGATTTAAAGATCATTTATAACAGGTCGTCAGAAATGTGAGTATGAAGCTGGGGAGAGAGGATGGAGCTAAAGATAAAAATTTCAGCATATTGTGGTATTTATAGCCTTGCATGAGATGGCTGGATTAGATCACTAGGCGAGAGTATAGATAAGAGCCATGCTGCCCAAGGATCAGGCCGTGGCATGTTCCAATATTCAGAGGCTGGGAGAAAAGGGAGGAAAGAAGAATCCAACATAGAAGATTAAGGAGGTGCAGGTAATTTCTGAGCTATTAAAACGATTCCAGAAAGGCTTCTTGATCAAAATGGTAGACCTGAGCTCTTTCCTTCCAACCGAAGAGTTCACGGACGCAACAGTCAGTGTATATGAATAAGAGTACATCTGCACACGTGCCGAAACCAATCTAAGTGCCATCACTTTGACAAATATTTGGAAAGCAGGAAAGTATCTAATATTCTTATTCATAAATAACACAGGCACAGGAAACAGTAAACCGCAGCCTGCAGGACACTTGAGCCAGCTGTCAGGGGAGGTGGGAAGTGATTTCACCAGAGTAAAGACTCCAGGCTCTGAGTCAGCAGATACAGAGGGCAGGGATGGGCTGTGGGTTGTCAATCAGGGTGGTGAGCGAGAGGCTTGCATATAGAACAGGTGGACTGAGAGGCTTCCCCAGCAGCTGGAGCCCCCAAGAAGTGCTCCCTGAATAGGCTGGAAGATTTGGCTCAAAGAGGTCTTTGGTGTGAGTTTTGAATCTAGGTAGAGAGGCAGAGTAGAATATGGGAGGAATCTTAGACCCTTACAGGGGATTAAAGAGGTGAAGGCTCTTCAATAAATGGTGCTGGGAAAATTGGACAGCTACATGCAAAAGAATGAAACTTGACCACTCTCTCACACCATACACAAAAATAAACTCCAAATGGATGAAAGACCTCAATGTGAGACAGGAATCCATCAAAATTCTAGAGGAGAACATAGGCAACAACTTCTATGACATCGGCCAGAGCAACCTTTTTCACGACACATCTCCAAAGGCAAGAGAAATAAAAGATAAAATGAACTTATGGGACTTTATCAGGATAAAGAGCTTCTGCACAGCCAAGGAAACAGTCAAAAAAACTAAGAGACAGCCCACGGAATGGGAGAATATATTTGCAAAGGACACCACAGATAAAGGACTGGTATCCAAGATCTACAAAGAACTTCTCAAACTCAATACACGAGAAACAAATAAACAAATCATAAAATGGGCAGAAGATATGAACAGACACTTTTCCAATGAAGACATACAAATGGCTAACAGACACATGAAAAAATGTTCAAAATCATTAGCCATCAGGGAAATTCAAATCAAAACCACACTGAGATACCACCTTACGCCAGTTAGAATGGCAAAGATAGACAAGGCAAGAAACAACAATTGTTGGAGAGGATGTGGAGAAAGGGGATCCCTCCTACATTGTTGGTGGGAATGCAAGTTGGTACAGCCACTCTGGAAAACAGTGTGGAGGTCCCTTAAAAAGTTAAAAATTGAACTACCCTATGACCCAGCCATTGCACTACTGGGTGTTTACCCCAAAGATACAGACGTAGTAAAGAGAAGGGCCATATGCACCCCAATGTTCATAGCTGCATTGTCCACAATAGCCAAATCATGGAAGGAGCCGAGATGCCCTTCAACAGATGACTGGATTAAGAAGCTGTGGTCCATATATACAATGGAATATTACTCAGCTATCAGAAAGAACGAATTCTCAACATTTGCTGCAACATGGACGGCACTGGAGGAGATAATGCTAAGTGAAATAAGTCAAGCAGAGAAAGACAATTATCATATGATTTCTCTCATCTATGGAACATAAGAACTAGGAGGATCGGTAGGGGAAGAAAGGGATAAAGAAAAGGGGGGTAATCAGAAGGGGGAATGAAACATGAGAGACTATGGACTATGAGAAACAAACTGAAGACTTCAGAGGGGAGGGGGTGGGGGAATGGGATAGACTGGTGATGGGTAGTAAGGAGGGCACGTATTGCATGGTGCACTGGGTGTTACGCAACTAATGAAGCATCAAACTTTACATCGGAATCTGGGGATGTACTGTATGGTGATTAACATAATATAATTAAATAAAATTAAAAAAAAAAAAAGAAACGAAGAAAAAAAAAATAAAGAGGTGAAGGAAAAACAGCTTTTTCCAGAAGTGAAATATACTGAAGTTTCCTATTCTCAGAGTAGAGGCTTTTCATCACTCTGGCGACTGGGAGCTCCCACTCAGCCTGCCTCTGCCCTCCCCACAAACTGCATACTCAGAGCCCACAGGTAGCCATCCCGTTAAAGAGAGTCCTGCTGCATAAACAGAACAGCAAATCTGCAGAGGAAGCCACTCCTGCTACCAATATGAATCCAAACAACTCTTCCTTTGTAATTGTGTGTGTTTAATCAATGATCACGAGACACTTAGGGAAAACAAAACCGTGAGAGAGGATAGGCAGAAGAAAGGAAGAAAAAAGTAAAGAATAGAAGAGCTCATAAAAATTCTGTGACATTTTAAATGATATTTTATCCATAAAATAGAGGAAATGAGAACTAATGGGTATTAAAATACATTATAAAATTGAAATAATTGCATATCATTATTTCTTTGGCAACACGTATTTACATCATCACGTTATTTTAGACATTGTTTCTTGTTTTTTCACAATTAGAATCAACCTCTTGTCAACACTCAAATCTTAATTTGTTGCAGAACCAAATGCAAATATTATAGATTCTGACAGTATAGAAATGGGTGTACAGCTGACAATGTGCAAGGGGGAGGGAAAAAGTAGTGGAAGTATGGGAGTTCTAAGTTTATCTTCCACGGTCCAGAATCAGTGGTGGGTCTTTGTTTAAGTGTATCTTTAAAAGTATAATGACAAACAATATAACTGATAGTAAGTTAATTAACATAGCTCAGAAACTTGAGTTAAGAGTAAAAGTGTTCTGAACTGCCCATCTTTTATGAAGGGAGATATTACATACCTTTTCTAATTGATCGATTCAGAAAGAATATTTGCTAGAAAGTAAGTGTATTTATTAGACTTGCAGTGATAATCACCGGAAGAACTAAAACCAGAAATGGGTAAAGTGATTTGCACATAGGCTAGGACTACAGATGAATCAGAGGAGGGGATCTTTTATTTTTTATTTGTATCCTTCTTAGGAGTGTGTAAAAAAAAATAGGTGTGTGTATTGCTATTATTAATAAGTAACCATTATTATAAAATAAACTCACCAGGATCATAGAGGAAGAAACTCCTAAGTTTTTGAAACGATCATAATCCTGATACCAAATTCTAACAAAGAAGAAAATAATAAACTTTTAATTTTATGAGCTTATAAATGCTGATGCAAATCATTGTTAACAAAACAGGTTTGGTAGTTAATTGAAAGATTGATGTGACACATCCAAAGAGAGTTTATTCCCAGAACATAGGATATTTCAACATTTGGAAATCAATTCATACATTTCTACTTAATAACAAATTAATGAAGGAAAAAGCCACAATCATCTCAATAGATTGAAAATTCAACATTCTTTCCTGATTAATAAATTTTTATAGTAAAAGACAAATAGAAATATATATTTTTGATGTGATAAAAGTGGTTGAATCACGCATGACAAAATATAACTCCTTAATATATAAAGTGCTTTTACCAAGCAACAAGAAAAAGATACACCCAATAGAAAAATAACAGTAGGAGGCAAATCACGGAGTAAATCAATTATCCCCAAAACAAAAAAATATTCAACCTTATCTCATTTAAAGAAATGTAAGCATAAGCTACAAAATAAAAATTTTAAGCTATTATATTTGCAACTATTAAAATGCTCAATACTGGAGAATTTGAAAGAAACAGGCTCACTTTCTCATCTAGTTGAAAGATGTGTATGTTGATAAAGTAATTCTGGAAGATAATTTGTCAATATGTTAAAAAAGCATTAAAAGTGTATATATATCCTTTGATCTAGAAATTACATTTCTAGAAGTTATATCTAAAGAAATCACTTGAAATAGATATTCACAAAATTTAATAAGATTAATAGTCAAAATATCATATTTATAATGAAAAATAAAAATAAATGTCCAACAATGGAATAATAGTTAAATATTGTAGGTCCATATGAAAGAATATTATTCAACCATCAAAAGTGATGTTGCACAAGAATACTTGTTGATATGGAAGATGTTTATGATATATTCAGTGAAAAAACAAAGCTCAAAATAACAGTATGATCTTGTTTTCATTTAAAACAATTCTCTAGCTAGCTAGATATCGAGCTATCATTTATTTATTTACTTACCTACTTATGCATCTATCTGAACAAAGCTGGAACAATGTTTACCATGATGTTATTGTATAACTGACTAGTATTTTTTCATTTTCTCTATTGTACATTGTATATTATTTTTTCTTTTCAAAAAATAAACAAGTATTGCTTTTGCAATAAAGTAAATGTTATTTTAAGGTAAAAGTATGTATATTTCTCCCTTTGTTTAAACTATGACAAAGGTTTAATACTCTTTTCATGAAATGACCCTTGTAAGTCATTTAGAAAAATGAACGGCACAGCAGAAAAATGGGCTCTAGATGATTCCCAAAATAAAAACCATAAATGACCTAGGAACAAGAAAAATTCAACCTCACTAGTAATTTAAAAAATAAAATCAAAGTGAGATAATCTTTTTCTATCACCAAATAGACAAGTCTTCTAAAAAACAGAGAATTAATTCTCTGTGACAGCAAATGTTTAGGGCTATGAGATCACTTGTACAATGCAGATGGGAACAATATTTCTAGAGAATATGATAATACATAACAAAAGCCTTAATGTTGTGCATGCCATTTGGCCCAGACATTCCCTTTCTCAGAATTTCCATAAAGAGACAGTTATGGACATGTGCAAATAAGGATGACCGTTACAATATTGTTTGTAATAGTGAAAATTAGAAAAGACTCAAATGTTCAAAAATAACTACATTATGGTGTATCCATACATTGGAATATTATTCAGAAATTGGACTTTTAGAAGAACAGTTAATGACATGGAACAGTTTATAATATACGGTGAAGTGGAAAGAAGTGTTCTTTTTCTGCTTTATCTCAAACCAGGGCATGCATTCTTTTGGTGCCACCTGCAACACCCTGGTGCTCTTGTCACATCTGATACTCAACCATTTAAGATGGCTTGTTGGTGCCTGTCCCAACCCCTGGTAACAATGGTACTGTGTCTCTCTCTTATGAATTTATACAGTGATTTTACAGTGGGAAAGATCTACATTTGACAAAGAAACAGTACTGGTAAGTAATGGGTCTGCGTTCCTGAGATACAGAACCTTAATGTGAGCACGGAGCAAATGACCTTACATAACTTGAAAATATACTTACAACTAATGAAAAAATAAACATGCCATTTATTTGACCTTTTGATTAAATCAACAATGCCAAAATATACTTTTTTTGCTATTCGAGACTTGGAGAGGAAATTAATAGTATAAGGGTTATAGTGTGTGTTTGAAACTCCATGCAAATTAGAAATTATGTCCATAGAGTCATCGAGATTCAGTTGTTCCCTCTATAATCTTGGAAGCAGCACAGTCAGCCTCTTTTGGTCATGCACTAGGCTCTGTTGCTCTGTGTGCTTGGGTCAGTTATACAATCTCTCTCTGCCTGTTTCCTCACCTAAAAATGGGCAAAATGATAGTACTGACATTGCAGGGATAGTGTGCAATTAAAGTTAAGATATTTAGAGACCTTAGAATATATATGGTAAGCATTCAGTAAATGTTAGCTGATAGTATTATTTTTATGACTACCATTATTATAAGGGAATTTCTGCTTATTTTAAATAGTTTTCAGTTACTTTAAGTATTTAATAAATTTGAATGGTTTCCATAATATTTACTTGCTTATTCATTCACTCACTGTATTTCCTGATATTTTTATGATTTGTTTGCTTTGGGATCTTGAATATTAGAGCCTAAAAACACACAGAGAATCCATGAGCCTGTAGAAGCCATGAGGAAGAGACAGGAAAGTCAGGGCAGTGATTCAGCATTAGGAAGGGAAACAGAGAATAGATCAAAGTGGCAGATGATAGAACCAGGCTACAGACACCTGGCTGTGAGGGGCAACATGACTCCTGCAGCACAAGCCACACACTAGGTCCTCTGAGTACCTGTCCTGACCCTGACTTTCTGTGGCATAGCTTTTCTGGTTGGCTTGACTTCATGTCTTTCTTTTATAATAAAACTTTCTCAACTGAGGAAACCTGAAGACATCTTAGAAGTTTGCAGAACATATATGACACACATGCACGAACCACGTCAAGGATGCCATGGATATCTACGAGGAAGATCCACATGGGATGCTGGCCCTCTCCAGCTTTTCTGCTTTATTGGCCTCTTTGCCTTTTGTTTTGGACACAGGCTGCAACCTTATTCTTCAACTAGCCCTTTGGATGACTGTCTTAATTTTGGGCTTCCAATCTTGACTTTGATCTAAAGCACCTCTCTGGGTCTCAGTCCTGAATTCTGACTTCTTTATCGATGAATCGGAACTCTGAATAAGCATGTCCTCACATTGTCATAGAAATGGAATCTGCTTGGGCCTGAAATGGAAGGAAGATTGTGATAGAGTCTGATTCATGCGCAGCTGGATTGAAAAGCAAGGGACATGAGCAGGAGGGTTTTAGAACGTAAAACTGAGAGAATGTCAGGGGTGAAGAAGAGGGCAAAGTCCAGGGTAATTTCTCTGTTTTTGTCTTGGTTGCCTAGAGGGACTAACAAAATGGCAGGTTTTCCAGCAAAGAGGACAAGTTGTTGCATGGAGGCAGATTTGGAGATTTCAGGTGGATTCTTCCAGCAGGCAGTTGAAAATCTTCTTTTAAGAATGCAGACTATTTCTCCATTGTCCTAACTACCAATTAGTTTGAATTAAAGCAAGTTGGTCTACAGATTGTTATTTTCTCTTTCTTGTTTATTTGCTTTTCAGGAGAATTGGGGTTCATACCATTTCAGAAATAAATTCATTTTATTCATGCTGACCTTAGAAAAAGATGCATCATGTGGTGGTCCTCTGAAAAATCTGTGCACCAGGGATCTGAGTTCCGGAGTTTGTTTGTTTATTTATTTAGGATAAAAATGTAACAAGATTGGGTTAATTAAAAGTCCTGCAAAAAGTTGATAAATAACACTATATTAATTCTATTGCCTATGGAATTGGTTTCTAGCAGGAAAAAAATGTCAGAATGCACAAAAACATCAAGTTTTAAATAACTCAGAGCCACAAGACCATCTTGTGACATCTTGTAAACTATGGTTTAAGAGATTTAATAGACTGTGGCAATAAATTAATGGATGACAAATTTGAAATGCGTAGCTTTAGGAGCAAGTACAGAAGAAAATGGTATTACTTTGCAAAAGTTATACGCATGTCAGTCTACAGTGTAACTGTAAAAGTTATGTCTGCGAGGGTGTTTGTTGTATATATGAGGTTAAAAAAAAAAACAAACCCAAAAAAGGGCAGAAAGTTCTGCAAAGTTAAAGAAAGCGAAGGAAAAGATAATCAATAAAAATTTCAAAGAAAAAGGTAAATTAATGAGACACAAAAAGTTTTTTTCAGAAAAACCGTAGGAATAAAATAAGCAGATGAAATTTATGACAGGGGCACACACAAAGGAGAAACTTCCGCAGAAGCATCACAAAGAAAAGGAAACTAAAAATCACAATAAAAATACAGCCTTACTGATTTACCATTTTATTCCTTAGAAGCCCTCTCTCAATAAAGTATAACCACAACTCTGTAGAATACAAACAAATATAAAATGACTCATAAATGCGAGAAAGTAATTCAATAAGAAAACAAACCAGCACCCGTCTTCGGGTGGGGAGACGATGAATGGTTTTTCCTTCTTAGCGTTCCGTACTTGACCTAAACGTCTTCCACGAAGATACACTACTTTCATAACGGACGGGAATTAACTCTATTTAAAAAATGAAGCTCTGCATCACATTTCGTATTAAAATGTAATGCAGCAGAGTCTGTGCTGCCAGCTAATTCAGGGACCGAAAAAGATGCCACTCTCCCGCACAGGAGACCCAGGTGGCCTTTCCAACAGCGGACTTGCGATGGGTCGGTCTCCCGCGTGAGTTCTGCGCATGCTCCGTTCTGCCCGAGCCGCAGACCGCACGCTTCCGGTGTGCGCCCGCATTCCTTCCCATCTGGGGCCCGGGGCGGTGGTTCTTCGAGTCCCAGACCCGACAGCGTTTCCCCAGGGGCAGCCTTCCGCCCTCAGCCGCTGCCCGTGCGCTCCGCCCTCTCGCACATGCGTTGCAGGATGCGGTGAATACTGGGGAAGCTGGGTCTGTCGGCGGGCAACTGGCTCCAGCACAGGCGCATCAGGTTGTACAGCTCCAGGGGGCAGTCCTCGGGGCAGGCGAGGATGTGGCCGTCGCGCACGTAGTAGATGACCTCCTCGTGGGCCATGCCGTAGTAGGGCTGCAGGCCGTACGAGAAGATCTCCCACAGCACCACGCCGTAGGCCCACACGTCCGACTCGGTGGTGTAGCGGTTGTAGAAGATGGACTCGGGCGGCATCCAGCGGATGGGGATGGCGTCGTTTTCGTTAGCTTTGTAGTAGTCCGCCGAGTAGATGTTCCTGGAGAGGCCGAAGTCGGCGATTTTCACCACCATGTTCTCGCCCACCAGGCAGTTCCGGGTGGCCAGATCCCGGTGCACAAACTTGCGCTCCGAGAGGTAAGCCATGCCAGCGGCCACCTGCCTGGCGATGCAGAGCTGCTCGGCGCAGGAGAGGGGCGGCGGGGCAGGGCTGGACGCCTGGGCCCTCCCGGACAGGTCGCCGTGACTGAGGCTGCGCCTGCTGTGCGGGGACATGCTGCGGAGGAACTCGTTGAGGTCGCCGTAGGCCATGTATTCGAAGAGCAGGCACATGGGTTTCCCGACTGCACACACGCCTGCAACCGAAATCACGGGCCGTGTTAGGCGGGGTGTGTAACGTGGCGCTCCAGAAAGACCGCTCCAACGGCCAATGACCAAGATCAGAACATAGGGGGCCCTGGCTTTCTGTGGACAGCATCACAGCCCAACCCTGACCCCACTTGGCTGTGTCAACATCTCCTATTTTCCTTCTAAGATTCAGCTTATCTGTCACACCTGCTAGAATGCCTGGGCTCCCAGCACTACCGATCAAGGATTGTCCTTCTATAGGCCTAGGACTTGCCATCCTGTGACAACCGTCTACTTGTTTGAGGTTTCTCCTCCAACATGTTAGCACTTTGAAAGCAGAAATCATGTTTTATTCTTTTTTAAATCCCACACACCTGCCAGGTGTCTGGTACAGCAAGCGCTCAGTACATGTTTGGTGAGTGAATTTAGGAACGCATGTTTGCTTTGAGCGTGTAATGTTCTGTGTTTCTGCTACTTCTGTGGAGAAGGATGATAAGATGTATGAAATTTGGAAAGGATGACAAAAACAATGCAAGATCTTAGTTGAAGTACTCAGTGAAACATTTCAAAATTTAGGTTTTACATGTTTGTTCTAGAAAGAAAAAAAAATATGTGCATATAAATAGAGTCTCAGTTTTAGTTCCAGGAGGACATTTGCAAATCTTAAATTCTTGCCATGTGTGAGAGGGAAATAGGACACCTTGAACTATTAGATCATTTGGGCACAACTTCACATTACCGTAAAAACGGATTATGAGATCTGTGATTCCTTTTTTTCAGGCAAAAATTAGAAGTCTCTGTTCAAAAAGGAAGAGAAATAACAAATAACATTATCTTGGCTTATTTATTTGGGGGCTGGTTTTTAATTCCAGGGATTTGGCAATCAGTATATTTATAGATTCTAGAGAGAAATTTAAAGAAATGACAACATATTTTTTCTGAGCAATTTTAAAAAACCCATTTTTTTGAACTGAGGTTATTTAATACCATGTTCCAGAAAATATTATATGGGAAGAAACAGAGATGTCTCTCTGATGAAGTAAAGGAGAAGGTGCCAGTGCAGGATGAAGGAGGAAAACTTGGAAAGCATCCATTTTGCAAGAAATGTGAATAATTGCAATACATTTCTTCGTTTCTATTTTCATACCTAAGAGTTTCACAATGTTAGGGTTATCAAATTCTGCCATGAGAGCTGCCTCCCTCTGGAAGTCTGCTTGCATGTCTGCGGAGGCTTCTTCTTTGAGCATCTTCACTGCCACCATTGTGAAAGGTTCATAGGGAAGTAAGCCCGGAGCCCTGAGAGATACATTTATTTAGGAAGAAATCAACAATCAGAAACATTATACATATCCACGTTCATCTACCCGCATTCATATATATTCCCTCCACTTTTGCAGCCTTTCCCAGAGCCACAGAATCAAAGAAAGAGGCCAATAGTAGATTGTACTTAAAACTTCTTGACGCCAATTAATAAAAATCACTGGGACTATTTTCAACACAGGTTGTTTGAAAAATGCATTATTTGTAAATGTCAGGAATTCTAAAGTACACAGATCCAATGAGATTGTCATTAGCACTCTAAACCCTTGATCTCTAGCCAGAATCTAAATTCCTGGAAGGCAGGGACCATGGCTTACTCATCTTTATATCCTTCTGAAGTCTAAAATGGTCCCTTGCATATTTTTGGTTCCCTATAAGTATTTGTCTGAGATTTTCATTAATCATGTAACCTCCATACCAGGGCCATTATGAGTGGCGGTAAGTTTGTGTCCTGCCCAAGAACACCAGCACAGAATGACAATTGGTTAATAAAATCAAGTCCATGTTTTCTGGCCCACCTGTGTGTCTGTGAGCCACATCCATCCAGAAAGGTTATTTCCTTCCAGTTCACACAGAGGTAATAAATGGGCTAGCATTGGTCCTTATGCATACTCTTTCCTTGAGCTCATTGTTTTCTAGCATTTTTGCATTATTTTCCCCCTTTTCTGCTTTGCCATTCCATGGACATCTATTTAATATCTACACGTCAGGCTCTGAATTCTTAAATGGAGAGACTAGTTCAAAGCAAATTTTAAACGAAGTGGAGAATATAGCAATAGAAAATGGAAGAGAAGTAAATTTTACAATTATTTACTAAAAACAATACAAGAAATTATGATTAAAATGTATGATAAAATTATTTTCTGGAAAGGAAATATAAACTTTGCTAATTGCTTATAATTTGAACACTACATAAATGAAGATTCTCTTCTACTCAGGCCTGTTTTTCAGCAGAGAGGAAAAATTATTAAGATTCAAAGTACAGTACTTAGTAAAATGAGGTTAATGATGTGAAGAATTATTTGGTAATAATTATCACACATACTGCCTAGACATCAAGGTAGTGGTCTGGTGACTTTTCACACATAACATATTTTTGTGGAAAGATTTTTCACATGGGTAACTTTACCTTGCTTGAAAGACCCTTCCAAAGGCTCCCTCTCCAATATCTCTCACATATTCAATGTTATTCCTTGGGTACTCCAGGCTGAGCAATTTGGGATTCAGAAGGAGTGGCATCCTCTGGTACATGGGGTTAGGATGAAGTCTGTCTAGCAAGAGCTCAGAAGGAAGAGTAGTGAGGGTCACCGCTGCCGATTCTCTGCAGGTGAGACAGGGAAGACCAATGATAAGTTCAGGATCAGGTGAGATCTTTGTACTCGGGCTTGGGTTTTAAAGATATACAATGTTAGGAGGAAACAAAACAAATTATACTAAGGCAGCTGAAGATCCTTCAGTTTCAGAGCAAGACATATTTTCTTTGGTCTGGGAGTCAAAAGGTAACTTTTCTTAGGAATTTTGTCACTATCCAATCTGTCATGGCAATGGGTTGGCGGGTTGGGGCAGATGGGGAGCAGGAATAGCCATATTTTTCCGAATTATTGTTTAGATCCTATCTGCTGTAAAAAAATTAACCTTAGGACATGGGATCCTATGTAAAATGTTATTGATATTTTTAAAGATCGTGGTTGGGTGCTTCATCCTAAAGCAAGGCAACGGATGTCATAAAGGGACTGGCAGTATTATATATAGTCTTCCTCCTGTCCCCAATTCTAATATTAAATTTGTAAGTTTTAAAATATTACTACATGTGGTTGGCTTAAAGTAGAATCTCACCTTTTCTTATTTTTCCATTGTTTTCGTCTTCGGCAGCAATAAAGAGTAGTTACAGTAAGAAGCACAAATATGGCAAAGCTGGACATGATGGAGATTATTACAGTCATGGAGTATGTAGGTGAGACAGAGAAGGAGGAAGAGGAAGAGGAAGGCAAGTCTGGAATGTCCACGCTCGGCTTTGAGGATGTCATGGGTGGGAATGCTGTAAGTAAACAAAATTCTTTTCATTCATTCTTAAACTTTTAAGAAGCAATCTTTGCATTCAGGCCATCTTGGCTAAATTTAAGCAAATTTAGTAAACTAAATTTAATTTTAGGAATATGGTTTCATGGATCAGGTTCTCCCTGGCTATATATCTATAAAGTCCAAGTCTAAGAATTCAGAGATCCAGTTGTAAGTCAATCCAACTTACAGAATCACAGAACTTTACAGATAAGACCCAGAGAAAGGAACTATTTTTTCCAAGACAAATGCAGATCCTGGGCTAGCGCTCTTTACACTGCATCATGTTGTTTATGACTAGACAACAGTTATGGACCTAATTAAGTTATTAAATAAAATAATTTCATGAAATTGTATTTGAGGCCAGGATTGTCTAAAGCTGTTTGTTGATTTACAAACAAAACAAACATAATAGAAGAAGATGAGGAGTGGAAATATTAGGACACAAATGAAAAGTTAGTTCATCCAAAAATTGAGCTCCTGTCAAACTCCTATGCAAAAGGTCAGTGCAATCTGAAAACAAGGCAAAATCTGCATTACCCTGGAAACCAAAAGATGCCATGTTTGTATCACTCTGTAGAGTGCAAAGTCCTTTGCGTATCTGTTAAAACAGCTTTATTAATTTATATTTTATATTCTTTTAATTGACTGAGTAAAGACAAAAACATGGAGACAGAGTATCTTAATAATGTAATTGACAAGAATGTTCTAATAGCAAACAGTGTACTTTGTACCCTACACGGAGAGAATAAATCCTGTTTTCAAATATTTGCGGAATACTGACAGACATGATCTTTTGTCAGGCCACAAAAGTAAATCTCAGATTTCAAAAGCAGAAGTTATGCAGATTTATTCTGACTAAAATGCAATTAGCAATAGACTAAGTAAAATCCAATAGGACATCTAAAAAAAATTCAATAACTTTTCACTCAAAGAGTAAAAAGTAGCCATAGGGACAGATTCGAAAACAACTTCCTGGTAGAGTATGTGAGCTTAGGCCAAAGCTGCGCTCAGTGGGAAACTCATAGAGTTATCTCTTTCCATTAGAGAAAAAGGATGAAAGGTAATGAGCTAGACATTTAACTCAAGACTTTGGAAAAGAAACAAAACCTACAGAAAACAGAAAAATAGCTGATAAAGTAACAGCCACGTACAAGCAGAAATTAATAAGTTAGAATACACATACCACGAATGCTAGAATTTAAAAATGGGTCAGTAGTTGGTCTTACATTTATAAAGTTGTCTTATCAGTGGAATTTTAATTTTTAAAAGACAAGAAAGGCACAGACATACGAAATGAGGAATGGTAAAGGAGTTTTGACAGTAGACTGAAATAAATATGCAGTAATATGTAATTATGCAGTTACATTTTTTTAAATCTTTAGAAAAATAATAGGACCATATTCCCAAATTTGAAAAATCAGAAAATCTGAAGGTAGTCATAACCAGGAACTTTAAAAGTCATTATAGAATTATGGATACATTCTTTTGGTCTTGGAAGAGATAAAAACTTCTAGATTTTATAAAATGTTCCAATATGAGAAAAATCTATCAAATTATTTTAGAAAGTTATTATAATACTAACATCACAACCTGGCAATGTTAGCACAAAGGAAAAGTGCATACATAGATTAAGGAACGTAGATTTAAAAAACCCTAAATGAAATGTTAGCAATTGGCTGCAATATAGTAAAAGAATTAAGTGTTTGATATAAGGAAATATATTAATATAGTACATCACAAAGTCAAAAGAAAACTTTTATTGCAGTAGATGCCTAAAGCCATTTGAAATAGGACACTTAGAAAAGTGATGACAAGTGGACAGAGAGTACAAGGGGCGCCCATGAATGAGCTCTTAATGTAGGAGTGGACACAGTTTCTGTGGCCTGAGCACCAGTCGCTAGCAAGTGGTTTTAGAGCCTGTGGAGACCAAGTTTGGTCACTGCTGTGGCAGGAAGGCCCTCAGCTCAGGCACTGGAGCTGGAAGAATAGCTCATCAGTGCATTCTTGCAGGAGCAAGCACAGTATTTCTCATCAAGTAACACAGCAACAGTGGACTTTGAGTTCCTATGTTCCTTTGTGATTGGCTTGAAAGCCGTACTGACCTTCTTTGGACTGAGTCATCTGAAGATTGGTTTTGTTTGTTTTTTTTTTTTAATAATCAATCCAAGATGGGTGGGGAGGGGGGCTTAAATTGGAAAGCTAAACTTCCTGCTAATAATAAGATAGGAACAAGCATTGAAAGGAAGAGGCGACAATTTTTGTATCTGGGTTTTACAGGGCAGTTCAAACCATATTTAACATGTGAGGGAATGTAATTTGTAAAATTGGTACTGTTAATCTCATTAGTAAAAATAGGGTAATTTTTTATCAAAAATATCAGACATGGAACACCTAAGTGGGTTAAGCGTCTGCCTCTTGATTTCGGCTCAGGATGTGATCTTGGGTCCGTGAGATCGAGCCCTGCATTGGGCGCCATGCTCAGCAGGAGGTCTGCTTGGGATTCTCTCTCTCCTTGTCCCTCTGCTCCCACCTCCAAAATAAATAAATAAATCTTTAAAGAAATATGAGACATATTAAGAGAATAATCCATGATGACTTAGTAAGATTTATTTTCAAAATGCAAAAATTGGCATTGTTTGAATAGTAATTTTGCTTTATGGATTTAATTATATCTTCCTTTGTGGATAGTTTTGTTATTCCTTGTTTATTGCTTCTGATCTATTTGCTGTGGCCTTCCCTAGAGTGACCGATTATCTCTTTGGATCCAGATTATCAATCTGGATCTCCTTCTTTTTGTCTTTTTCTTCTGTCATCAATTTTATCTCTCCCTTTTCCCTTTGAACATCAGGGGAATTTTTTTTCACTCATTCATCCATACATTAATGTATTCATTAAGTTAATATTGATGTTGGGTATCAAGAATACTGTGGTGGACATGACATGTCTTTGTGTTCAACTATTTAGCTGGGGAACAATTAGTAAACTGATAATTTTAATAGAATATAAGAAGTGTTTAAAGTCTGATAAGCTTGTGAACATCCAGGGGCAGCTCAACTTCAGGTCTAGGCATACTAGGTAGGTTTTCTAGAGTAAATTATTTTCAGGTAAGTGTAAAGGTTGAGTAGGGAATAACCAATTGAAGGTGGCTGTGTGTGGGTGGAACAGGAGGGGGGGGGGCGGAAGAGAGGTCAAATTCCACAGAGAAGGAATAGCGTATCTCAGGGTCCAGACCGAGCAGTTGTGGTGCTTTCCTGAAAGTGCACCTAAAAGTTTCCTTGTTGACTTGGGGAGTGTGTCTAGGTACGGCTGCAGCTATCAGGTCTGGGTCATAAAAGGCCTTGTATGCCAAGGTAGGTAATCTGGACTTTGCCCTGCAGTGAGTGGAGAGAATCGGAGGGATTGGCATCAGTGGAGTAGCATGATCAGTTTTTTGCTTTAGAAAGATCATCTGTCTGCCTGTAGCCTGACTTCCTTGGCTGATTTCAAGCTACCAAGACAAAGTCCTGAATGCAGAGTTGGAAAGAGATGTCCAGCAACACACCACCATATAGGATTTCCACCATGCAGATGACAAGGATAAAGAGGAAATCTTAAAGTTTCTTTCTAAATAGAAACAGCAAATTGCTTATAGGAAAAAGTAACAAGACTCATACCAGACAACCAGTCATTTTCAAAACTAGAAGCCAGGAAAGAGTGAAATCACATCTATAGATTACTGAGAGAAGAGGAGTGTCACTCAGGAATGTATCCCGCTAACATAGCTTTCAACTGTTCAGGTGAGAGAACGCTAATCTGAAGATCTGCTGGGATACAGAGACTCTGTCACCCACAAACCCGGCTGAGGAAGAACGTGAAGTGTGTAGAGCCCTGTCGAATTCGGGAATAGTGAAATGCCTGCTAAAGAGACAAAGTGAATAGTAAAAAGACATTTCAAACTCAAAAAGATATTTCACTTCGGCAAAAAAAAGTTACAAAAGTGAAAACTACTGGGGCGCCTGGGTGGCACAGCGGTTAAGCGTCTGCCTTCGGCTCAGGGCGTGATCCCGGCGTTATGGGATCGAGCCCCCACATCAGGCTCCTCTGCTATGAGCCTGCTTCTTCCTCTCCCACTCCCCCTGCTTGTGTTCCCTCTCTCGCTGGCTGTCTCTATCTCTGTCGAATAAATAAATAAAATCTTTAAAAAAAAAAAAAAAAAGTGAAAACTACTGAAATTCTGTGTGTGTTC
>NC_048224.1:38539240-38622685 GCF_002007445.2 Ailuropoda melanoleuca | reverse complement strand
TTTAAAAAAAAAAAAAAAAAAAGTGAAAACTACTGAAATTCTGTGTGTGTTCGAGCAAAAAAAAAAAAAAAATCTTCCATCGCCCTTCAAAGTGAACTGGTCATGCTTCAGAGTTTACAGAAATCAAGAAACTTCAAGAAATATTTGAGGGCTTTATACACTCCATAAAATATGGGACACTTGACCTAATCAGGATGCCTTCTTTGCTTCACTACCAACCTACCTAAAAGGCTCAAACCAGTTTCTTCAATAATAATTGCATTTAATCAGGGAGCACAGTTTTAGACATTCCCCATTACATGGTCAAGTGAAATGATCCATTGATGACATTTGCTGTTCACTTTCTTACATGTACCAGAGATTTCATAAAACTAGGTTTTTAAGGGTAGGAAATTGGCTTATTGTAGGTAATTTATGCTGTTCACAATCTTTTAGAATTCATGTACAAGGCAGAAATACGGATTTGTGTGTGTGTGTTCCTGTCTATTCTAGGACTGAAGGTCAGCACCTTCCGCACAGTGGAATGAATACCTGAATGGATGAATGAGTGAACAATCAAAGGATAACAAAGACCACAGTCACCAATTAAAAGTCCAATCAAACTCAGTTTCAGCTGCTTATATGACAAAGAATTGAAACATTTCTTTTTCATTCTTTCAATTTGGAAGTAACAACTTGATAGGCTTCCAGAATAATAGATTTTTAGGGTTTCCATACTGCTCTTGTTTAACACTGAGCCATTCAAGTGGGACCAGTAGCATTCTTTCTTTTAATACTCGAAGTCTCAGTCCTTGAAGGAAGCTGGAAAAATCAAGGCCTGGCTCTTAGCCAGGTGCAGAGGCGATTAGGCCCAAAGATAAGGCACAGGAAATGATTTAAGCCTTGAACACTCATCAGAGGGAGTTAACTGAAATGAAATCTTTTCTAATTTCATTCTGAAGATTTCTGCATTCTGGTAGGTTAAAGCATCATTGGATACACCTTTGTGTCTAGGACGTCTCTTTCCAAGCAACCTTCTTGAATTCTTTCCTAGGGATTTTGAGGCACCCAGTTTTAAAACTGTTTGATTTGACCCTGTAAACTTTATACTGGAAATTAGCTGTCTTAAAGAACACCTGTCTTCCAAAAGAAAGATCTTTCGTCACAAATGAGGATCATGAATTGGCTCAATGAAGAAATAAATATTTTTTTATCTGTAAATAATTAGATGGTATAAAAATCAAAAATGCATAATCAAAGGTGACATTTTCAGTTTGGCTTATTTTGTAGCCATAGAAAGGATCAAGCAAGTTATAACCTTGGGGTAGGGGATATTATTTGTATCATTCAGTAAATATGGTGCTCTTCATGGCCTAATTAGGAGCTGTAAGCTGAGATTTCTGATGATCTTCCTTCATGTTTTACACCAGTAAGCATAGCAGAAAAACCTTTGAGAGGAGCCGTACATTCTGTTCTGGACATCATGAAGTATGAGTGTAAATACGCATGCACGAATCCAATTACATACACATAAGGGTTCAAGGGCACAAACAAAATTACTTACTTGTTAGGTTTTCTTTTTTATAATCTGAGGGGGAAAGGATAAAAATTTATTTTAAATGAACATCCAGATACCTAACATATTCTGTGAAAGAGTGCTAAGAAATGCAAATTTTCTTTCAGTTTTTCAATATACAACTGGAAAACATTCTTTGCATTCGAATGAGAAAGGATTGTGTCATTGAAATTAAACCAGCTGTTAGGGCCAACAACAGTTCCTTCCAAATGAAGTTCATTAAACAACAGGCAGAGATTCAGCTTTGTTTTGTGAGATCAGCATTTTCAACCATGTGGCTTATTTTTGCATGCTTAGAAATCTGCTTTGTTAGCTAAGAAGGGGGACTTTATTCTTTTATTCCACTCATCTGACATAATGTGAGGTTTCTTAGCCATTTCTCTGCACCTTCCAAAAAATGTTACAAGCTCTTGTAAGATCTCCTTACAAAAGAAGATCTTAAGCAGAGTTAAAAGTGCTCCTTAATTTCTTTTTGAACGAGTGAAATTAAACCCGAATGCTAACTTGGGCAATTAGGATAGATGGTAGGATTCTGCGATTAGGTATCTAAAATGGGCAGAACTCAAAAAATACATTAGAAATGCCTAGAAATATTGGGAGATTTAAGTTCACAACTTACTTTCTTCAGAATAGTAAATTTGTCTTAACCTCTAAAGTCTTGAGAGAATTCTGTTACCTAAATATGGCAGGCTGGTACAGGTCATGGGGTCCCAGTGCCTGCTGGGGAGCTTGTTGCAATCTGGCACGGAGAGCAGGTACGTCCCGGATCTGTAGAGTCCTCTGTGAGCCTTTTCTTCCATTTCCAGCCACTCTCTTGCACAGAAGAGCTCCTTCACTGCCAGGCAATATTCTCTAAAATATTTTATGAAGAACAAAACTTGATGAATCATAGCATGTTAAGGCCAAATTTGTGGCAGAGCCTAGATGCTGTATTTTCAAAACATCATCATAGTATATTGTCTGTTCTTGCAAAAATGTTTTTGAAGGGATCCTTTTATTGTAAATAATGTGAGACTTTATGAAAGATAGCATGTTATCCCTGAGATGAAATGCTATCTTGTTTTGTTTTTAAAGTGTGGTTAATGCTCCTGGGGGAAAAGAATTTTGAAGTTCAAAAGGTAACAGATTAGGAATTCCTAATATGCATTCTCTCAAATTCATATTAAAATAAATACAAAGGGACAGAAACAAGGTACATAGAGTTTAAAAAACGCACATAAATATAAGTCATAGATCATTGTCAATCAGTTTCTAGCCTGAGAGCTTTTCCTATAATTTCAGGGCTAATGGGCGGAGACTGAGGGGCACAGTTGGCACGTCTGCATACTTTGTCCACCAAAACAGGAGAGCACCACCTTCCTGGCAGGGTACAGGAGGGTATAGGGGTCCTTACCCACTCTAGCCTTGGGGAGAAGCTGCCTCCTATCCCATTGCTGCGTGTGCTTCCATCTGAGAAAGCCAGAGTAATTTAGTCTATTGAAATATGAAATGTTATGTTCATCTGTGTGTTTTATTACCAGTGAGAGGTTGAAGAAAGACTAGCTGGACTAATTAGAATTTTGTGCATGAATATTTGCTTAAGCTTATCCTATAGAAAATAAGATAGACTACATAGGAAAAAAAAACTGGTTAACTCCAAATTAAAATATTTGGAATTAAAAATAAAAGGAAATTAAAGATTATTAAAGAATTTGGAGATAATAACAATATTGCTCATTCAGTATCTAAAGGATTCAGAGAAGAGGAAATTGTGTGTGTGTGTGTGTGTATTGTGACATATATATGTCACAATGGTGTCTTTTTTAAAATACTCTTGCCTACACTCCCACTTTTCTGGGCAACCACCTGTCAATATGGACCAACTGAACATGTGTGGAATGAAAGGGCTGTGCTTATGAATGTGTGGGACACAATGTCATAAGAACAACAATAGGATTTAGAATTCTTTATGTGTCTGTAATGGAAGAGAGAGCAGTGGGACTTTCAAGGCTTCTGAGAACTTGAAGAACCAGAAGAGCATTGCTTAGCTTGCTTCTTGCTATGCCTGGGTCCTACCCTTGGGTCACACAAACACAACTTTTTGCATTCAGACAGCACTGTTAAACTGTGCAAAAATAATCTATTGCAGGTGAAAAAAATTCTGTAGCCCACATTTTGTGGAGAAAACAAATACCCTGGAAAGTTATTTTTTTACTCTAAACAGAAGAACACATGAGAAAAATTTTTGTTTGTTTTGCTTTGTTTTCATTGACATGCATTAAAGATGACCGCTTTAGAAAAGTTCTTCCAGGGAAAAAATCAGGATGAAATGGAAAATAACTAAAAACTAAATTAACTTGAACATAGTAGCAGCTGAAGAAAATAAAGACCACAAAGAAGTGAAAGGAACACAAAAGGACTTAGAATTGTCATTAAAAACCATAAAGAAATGGCACTGCAAGACATTGGACAAACAACAGGAAAACTTGACAAGTCTGAACTGAATGCAGACAGAAAGAAGGAAGGGTGAAAATGTGTGAGGAGACAGCTGAGAGGGAAGAGCCGGCAAGAGATCCAGAATATAGATAATGTTTCCCAATAAGAAAACTAAAGCACATTGCACGTAAAAAATGGAAAATACTCAAAGATATACTAAAAGAAAACATTCTTAGGACAAAAAAGAATGTAAACCTGATAATTAAGTCACATTATCCATTATTTTTGTATTACTGATAGGAAAGAAAATAATGAAAAGAGAATTACTCCCAGATGAATTTTACAAATATTTTGAAGCTCAAAGATGAAAAATAATCCTCCTACTATTTGGCAAGAAAATAATATTCCCTCCAAAGGAACAAAATTCAGGATTGCCTTATATGTTCTTCATTACAACACAGCCAGAAAACAATTAGAGTGCATAAGATTTTCAGGAAAGTGTAATGTAACGCAAGGCTTAAATAGAAATGCGCACACACACACACACACACAAGATTATGGTAAAAAGTTTTTTGCATGTAATCTAAAAAACACCTACTCTGGCTGAACAAGAGATGAATCAAAATTGAGAATTTAAGGGGCGCCTGGGTGGCACAGCGGTTAAGCGTCTGCCTTCGGCTCAGGGCGTGATCTCGGCGTTATGGGATCGAGCCCCACATCAGGCTCTTCGGCTATGAGCCTGCTTCTTCCTCTCCCACTCCCCCTGCTTGTGTTCCCTCTCTCGCTGGCTGTCTCTATCTCTGTCGAATAAATAAATAAAATCTTAAAAAAAAAAATTGAGAATTTAAGAAAAAGAAAGATTTTCTATGATATGAATGACAGTGAGTATAGGGAATAAGTAACAGAGATTTACACCAGGTAGTTGTATATATGATTATGTAATCAAATGTAAAAGCTAAAAATAATGGTCTAAAAATTTATCATTGGCAGATAAAATACAGTTGAATAATACTAACCTGGTTTACAATTCCAGATAAAATTTCAAAGATCAAGTGCGGAGTATTCAGTAAAATTATGCTTTAATTAATTAGGCCTACCTTTAATACCCTATTTTTAAAATCACAACTTTATCCACCATCCTTGGCACTCCTGATCTCCCCTAACCTGGTGCTCATTTTTTCTTTTCCTGTGATACAAAACACATCCTAAGGTAATATATAAGTTATTTATTTGTTATGTCTCTTGCTCATTGTTTTCTCTGGCTAGAATGTAAGCACAAACAAATGCCCTAGAATAGTGCTTAGAGACGAGTAGAAGTTCAATAAATATTTGTCAAATAAAAGAAATTCTTTGTCATTCATGGAAAGTTGCACAAATCATTTAATTACTATTTATGATTAGAAAAGCATGAGTATATGTGGAATTTAAGAAACAAAACAGATGAACATATGGGGGGATGAAAATGAGAGGAAAACAAACCATAAGAGACTCTTAAAGATAGAGAACAAACTCAGGGTTGATGGAGGGAAGGAGGTGGGGGATGGGCTAGATGGATGATGGGCATTAAGGAGGGCATTTATTACGATGAACCCTGAGTGTTGTATGTAAGTGATGAATCACTGAATTCTACTCCTGAAACCAAAAAGAAAAAAAAAGAAAGAAAGAAAGAAAGAAAAAAAGAGAGAAGAAAAGAAAACTATGAGTAATAGAATGCTTTTAAAAATCTCACGAATAATTAGAAATGCAAAATGGTTGAAGACCTTTGAACCACTAGGAAGGATAAGGCAAACAATAGCTCTAAGGAAAGGAATTTCTTTAAGTATACTACAATTGACTTAGAGATTTAGGAGATGATTAACTATGCTATCCTAATAAATGTGAAATCTCATTGAAAGGGATTTTTTTAATCTAAAAAAAGCAAAAAAGGTAAATTATTCTCAATCTTAAAAAGAAAATCTGAGGCTGTTACATGTAAGCTGGCCTAGGACACACATGTTGGAAAGTTAATAAATTTATTTTGTGCTAGCATATAAAGATACTATTCAATTTTAATTCTGATTGTTCCTCAAGAGATGCTTAGATATCATGCCTGATGAAAATATAATCTTCTTGGGTGAAGTAACAACAAGTTATATTCCTCTTACAGTTTCTCCAAACCCTCAAAATTTGCAGTGAATTGAGGAATAGAACATTCTATTTTAATGACCTCAAGGCCCTATGATTATTTCAATATTTAATTGTTGGCTTTATCAAAACAAAGGTGGAAATGTGCTGTTGGTAATTTTCATGTATTTTCTTCAGAAGAAAACAATATCCAGTTTCTAAAATATACCATGAGGACAGTTTATCCTGTAATCCTCTCTGTTTTGCAGATGAGAAAACTGAAGGTTGGCCAAGATTACGTGTATCTAGAAAGCAGTACAAACAATATTAAAACTTTGTCCTACTTGGCTCAAAAGCCAGTTCGATTCCTGTCTTTCCTACATAAGAAGTAAATAAAGGCAAGATAATTCTATCAAACATGGATTTATGAATTTCCATGTTTAAAGAGTATGGGGGTTATAAAGAAATAACTATTTATTACCACCACTCCTTGCCATGAGAAAGAATGTTAGTATTTAAATTAGAACATCGGGTGGAATGTGTTTTAAAATAATATACATGTTATAGAAAGTAATATTCTGAAATGCTCACCAAGATCTCATATTCATTGGCAAATAGTGCTGACACATTTGAAACGGACCTTTTCTCTTCTCTATTGTGGCTTGCTAATGAGGTCCACATTTGTGTGTTTTTTTTTATTTCATAGAAGGCTGGACTATTTATGAATAGGATAATGTGAACAATAACAAGTTGAATATTTTACCTTTTATGACATTTTCTAGAAGCTCAGAGCCCTTGTATTATAGGATGTCATCAGTGATTTACATGGTAGAAATTCTGTCCGATTAATTACTTTCTATTTTGGACAAAAGCCACCTTTTGCGTTTATCATAGCACATGATAGCTTCTTTTGAAAACTTCCTGTTTGCATTCAACAGAATTTTCCCACTTCTTTGTTTTTTTTTATCTTACCTGCAGATGGGTGTAGGAGTAGGCACTGCTCCAGGGCTGCAGCCTTGGAAGATGTGATTACACAGCAAAGCCTCGGCAGCCGGCCGGCAAAATGGGCTCACTGCTCTCAGTTCATTCCAGGCGGTGTGAACCAGTAGTTCTTGGACCTCCTCCGGGTCTGCATAGGAGTTGTTGAAGAAGACAAGAGCGTCTTTGGCCAGGACAGCATCACACACCTCCCCTCTGTACTGGGCGCAGTAACCTTTGTTATCTTTCTGTAGTTTACTGAAGGAAGAAATGAACAACGTTCTCCATCATATACTATTTCTTAGCATTCAGTCTGGGTGTTTTGTTTTTTTTCCCCTGACGTCCACCCCTGCATCACAGCAATAGGAGAAGATTGTTCTAGCAACTTGGCTGAAATGTTCTGTCTGAATACTGTCTTCCTTCCCAGCTATAATCCTACTACCTCCAGCTACGCCAGAGGCATCTTATGAGGGTCATATGTAATAATGCATGTGGAAGGCTTTGAGAACTACCAAAGACTGAATAGATTTGAGTGTTTTTATTATTTTACATTATAAATAGAATTTAACTACTGTTGGTTAGGGCGCTTCGTATGCTTCTTACAAATGGAGCCGATTTCAGCAAGTAAAGTGCATCTAAAAAAGCATATACATCGTGACAACTAACAAATGTTTTAGCATAACAGTTGTGGTGACCCAGCTTTGTGAACATAGTTTATGTGTTACAACAGTTAAGTCCCTGAGTTTTATAGAAGACATACATCTTTGTGACACCTCCTGTACCCAGATCCTCTCACTCACACATCTTCCCAGCATTTCATTAAAGACTAAAATGAAAGTCACTTAGGCAGGAGGAGGCTTGGGATCAGGCTCTCAAAGGAGCTAAGTAGATATTCAGCTTTGCTGTTTTCTCATTACATGACTTGGGGAAAGTCATCTGGTCACTCCGAGCCCCATGGGCCTAATCTATTGAGTGATGTAAGCAGTTTTTCTGAACTCAGATCGTGTGTTAATGGGTAATATATGAGGAAAAAAAAACTGTATACTGCTAGCACAAAAATAAGAGTAGAAGCTTATCTGCTGTAACAACTGAAGAGAATGAGAGGAAGAATGGAAAAATACTGCTGGTCTTCTCTGCACATACCCACTGCCCCCTAACAGAATGCTGGGAATTATAATAATAACTCCTGTGCTCACCTGACAGATATTTCCTGAGCACTTATTATGTGTATACACTGTGAGGGTCTCAACACATTCTTATGCCTTCCATCAGATCTCTGTTGTTAACAATGACAAAAAACTAAGTTGTGTTCTCATTTAGGTTGGTATACTTGTTGCGATTTCACAGTTCATTATCTTTATATAAAGGATTTTAAGGTAAGAGAATTAAATTGGAATTTGTGAGAAATTTTTAAATTGTTAAGAGAACCCATTTGAATCCAAACAATTGACACCTGAATTGGAGACCATGGCTGACTAATGTTCAAAGCAAATCTGTTAAGTGGCATATAGCTCATTTAGTTAAAACGATGAACTTCCAAGAAATACCATACTTGGAAATTATGTTCATAATATAGACTCTTCCTCTAATTCAGACTAGCCTTTTGCTAATTAGCCAACATGAATTTTATTACATTACTTGTAGTTTGTAGTTCGTTTTAAAACTTGGGCCAGGAAAGGTTGAGCAAAAACCCAGAGAAATAGCTTATGCCCCAGCCTCTTAGGGAAACCTGGTCTGTGATAACACTAAGAAAGTTCAAGAAAGGCAAGGATGCTGTACTTTAAAAAACTGAAGAATAATACCTAATAACCAGAAGTACTTCAAACTGGCTTACTAAATGGTCTCACATATTAGTATAATATCTTGGTATAAAGAGGGGATCGATAAAAGCAGGTGGGATTCTTTTTATTTTACACAAAAACCACATCACGTAAAAGTTAAATATTTCCCTGAGTGCCTCTGAGCTGAGAATTATTCATCCAGGTTCTGCTGTCACGTGTTAACCATCAACTGATTCTTTCTTTATTTTTCCGTATTTTTTAAATTAAAAAATATTCATGATTTTTCCTTTAATTATACAAGCAAAAAAAAAAACCCAGAAAAGGTACACAAAAGAAAAATTAATAAAAATAGCCTAAAAAATAAGGATTATTGACAATTAAATAATCTCTCTGTATGTCTGCTGCCTTTCTTCATAAAAACCCTAGAAAAATCTTTGGAAAAACCTTCATTCGCCTGATAGTACTGGGTCCTTTCTTCATAATGTAAAAGAAAAAAGAAAAAAAAAAAAGACAACAAAACAAACAAGCCAGAATAGGTTTTGAATAGAAATGAGATCTTGGTTTGTGATTTTGGTTCTTCTTTCTGCCAACTTGCAGAGAAGTAGCCTGTGGAAACCCTTTGTATGCTGGGGAAAGACATAAAATATAACATATATGGTTCTTATTAATTTTCTATGCCTCTGTGATGTTCCTAGGAGTATTAAAGACTTAGCTTTGGAAGTATATCTATGCTAAGTTCAGCTCTACAAGGTACAGGATATACAGGGCCAAGTACACATGTATTATATATACGCACACATATATATACGCATACACATATACATATGGAGATTGTCCATCACACTTTCAGAGCTTAAACAACTTCCTTTTCCTCGCCTCTTTTGCAGACTCATAAACCTCTAATTTTTCATAGTGATCAGATTATCAGAGGCAAGACGTGGAGGCATATGGGGCCATAGTCCCTCATCCTCCTAACCCTATCACTTAAAAAATTTAAAAGAAGCTCACAGCAAAAACTGGGGGACAAGATAAATGCAAAGAATTTCCATTGGTGTCTTCTATCTTTTGCAAGTGAACTGTCCAACTGATGTTGGGTTCCTCTGCTCTTAGCTCTTGGAACTGCCAATGGAACAGCACCAGAAGCAGCTGGTCCTCTTGGTCCTTCAGACAGTGGGGCACAGGTCACAGGGATCTATTCACAGAATACTGGTTATTTTGGAACGGTCTGCCGGACAGGCTCCAAAAAAGCTAGTGCATAATGCACATGGAGCCAGTCCCTCCCATGCCTCCCAACACATGAAACCTGGCTGACCTCCCTTTCTGTAAAATGTTTCTTCTTAGCGGCAATGATGGATATATGGTCTCAAGTCCCTCCCTTAACTTATAACAGACAACTCTTCTTGGTCAAATCGAATATTTAAAGGATTCTCACTACAGTTTTTACTCTTCTCTCTGCTTCAACAGATATGAACCACATCCAGTAGAGCATTTTTCAATGTTTTGCAAATTGCATTTTGCAATTTCTATGAGGGGGACCTCGATTCCCTTTGAACACATAGTTCTTTGTCCAAGGGCGTATCCAGATGACCAGCTGAGGCTGGTTTGGGTTAAAGCAGTCCCATGCCTCCAGTGGAAACTCGCACAGGTTTTCCCACCCTCCTTAGGGGTGGCACACCTGAGAGCTCTACCTGTTGTCTGGCACAGTACTTCCTCCTCAACCATGGTTTCGCTTTCCCTGGTTTCAGTCGCCCTTGGTCAACCACGATCCAGAGGCAAATGCTCCTCCGACGCACCGTGGGAAGGTCACAGGAAGCCTCCCATTACGTCTTCACACCTGCATCACTCAGCCTCACTGTGTCTCATCTCGTAAGCATTTTCTCATCTCACATCATCACAAGAGGGGTGAGTACAGTACGATATTTTAAGAGACCACATTCATAACTTTGATTACAGTATATTGTTCTAGTTCTATTGTATTAGTACTGTTATTAATCTCTTCCTATGCCTAATTTATAAATTAAACTTTGTCATAGGTATATATATATATAGGAAAAAACCATAGTATCTGTAGAGTTCAGTACTATCCATGGTTTCAGGTGTCCGGTGGGGGTCTTGGAACATATCACCTGTGGATAAAGGGGAACTACTGTATAGACAGATCTTTCCTTATATAGCAATTGCCTACAGCCGCTGTACTTTCCCAGCAAGTGTGATGACGGGGTTCTGCACCACTTCCAGTCTCCAAAGCAAACTAAAATTGTTTTTATTCTTACACGCTTAGTGTCTTTGTATACGATTCATTCTCTAAGGCAGGGGTCAGCGGATATAATCCACAAGTCAAATTCCGCCCTCTGCCTGTCTTTATACTGCCTGTGAACTAAGAATGGTGTTTACATTTTTAAGCAATTGAAAAAAATCAAAAGAAGTGAAACTTATATGAAATTCAAATTTCAGTGTCTATAAGTAATGTTTTATTGGAACAGAGCCATGTTCAGCCATTTATGAATTGTCTGTGGATGCCTTTGCACTGCTATAGCAGAGCTGAAAAGTTGCAACAGAGCCTGCACATAAAAAGCCAAATATATTTAATATCTGGCCCTTTACAGAAAAAGGGTTTGCCAGCGCCTGCTCTAAGACAGATCAAATGTCATTTTTCTGAAATGTCAAACCAGGTGTCCTCAAGGACATGGTTTTCTCTGAAAAACACCTCTTGTATTTCTTCTGACTAAAATTAGTACCTAGTTTTTGTATAAAATAAAGATGTAAAAGATGATGTAAAGAAGAAAACATTTTTAATTTAAAAAAATTTGAAAATTATATTAGCCAAATATATAAACACTATATATTTTATGTATCTGTACATGTATCAGTTACGAACAGTATATATGTAAGTCTAATATATAGTTTTATATATACTATATTTAGTTATACACATAATATATATTTATATATACAGTATATTTAGAATTATTCTGTAAATGTATTTTTGTATTCTGCATTTTTATTTAGCATGATTATAATAAGCATTATTAATATAATTAATAATTAATAATATAATGAAACATTTGCCTGTGCTATTATATTTTTCAAAAGCATGGTTTTTATTTATTTATTTATATTTAAAGATTTTTTTTTTTTTTAATTTGAGAGAGAAAGAGTGAGAGAGAGCATGAGAGGGGAGAGGGTCAGAAGAAGAAGCAGACTCCCTGCTGAGCAGGGAGCCTGACATGGGACTCCATCCTGGGACTCGATCCTGGGACTCTGTCCTGGGACTCCAGGATCATGACCTGAGCCAAAGGCAGTAGTTTAACCATCTGAGCCACCCAGGCGCCCCTAAAAGCATGGTTTTTAATCACACCAATTTCCCTTATTGGTAGATACTTACATTGCTCATAAATTTCATTAACAAATACAGTGTTGTTTTCAATTTTGTTGTTCATACACTTATTTCCTTAACATAGATTACTAAAACTGGATTTAGCCAATCAATAGATACAACCATGCTAAGGCTCTTAATAAAAACTGCAAATGCTCTTTAGAGAGGTTATAGCAATTTTCTCTGTCCAGCCATTTGAGAGCGCTCCTGTTATCACAAGTGAAAGAGAATACGGAATTTTTCTTTAATTAGCATTTATTTGACTACTAATGGGTTTTTGATTTTTCATTTGCATTTACTTACATTTGAGTAATCTGTTTCTGTCCTTGAGTCCTTGGAATTTGCCCATGCTTCCATTATTACATTGTGTGTGTGTATACCTGCACCTAGTAAAATGTAAATTCCTTGGGGGCAGTGAATACATACAAGTTGTTTTGTTTTTCTGCTTTCCAATATAGTGCCAGAAATAGAGTGAGTGGTTTAAAAATACTTTGAAAGGACAGGAGTGCTGAATGGCATGTGAAGGAAAGATGGCATCTCTTTTCTTGGCAGCCTGCATTTTAATTTAACTTTTACCACATTTTTGTTGTGTATCTGTTCAGTAGATACTCGGTTTCACTGTAGAGTCCTTGAGGACAGGACTGTCTCTTAGAACTGTGATAAGTGGGGCACCTGGGTGGCTCAATCAGTTAAACGGCTGCCTTCAGCTCAGGTCATGATCCCAGGGTCCTGGGATTGAGTTCCATACCAACTCACCACTCAGCAGGGAATCTGATTCTCCCTTTACCCCCTACCTCCCCACCCCCGCTCATGATTGATCTCTCTCTCTCTCTCAAATAAATAAAATCTTAAAAAAGAACTGTGATAAGTGACTGAATGCATCAAAGCTACATGAATTGGCACGAGATTAAGAATTAACCAAATTTTTTTTATTATGTTCAATTAGCCACTGTATAGTAAGTACATCAGTAGTTTTTGATGTAGTGTTCAAAGATTCATTAGTTATGTATAACACCCAGTGCTCACAGTCAACAAAACTAACCAAATTTTCTTATGCAATGAATTATTTTATTCCATGGAATTAGAATCAGTGGTTGGAGTTCTAGGTCTTGCTCAGTTACCGTGCTATCTGGGTTAGTATAGTAGTTTTCAAATCTAAGTTCTTGAGTCTGTCTACCTGAGCTCAGATTGAGGGTTTATAGTCGGCAAGCCATGTGGTCTGGGCAACCCCTAGTGCATCAGGTTCCTCATATTAAAAAATAGGGATGATCATAGGTCTTGCCCCATAAAGTCACTGAAATGTTAATATGAGAAAAGTGGTGATCATAAATATACCATAAAACTTAGTTGCTATTATCATTATTACTATTATTAATTAATCATTCTGAATCTCAGCTTTGTTACTTAAAAATTAGATACAAATAGTTATGACATTTCATAGGGTTTTTATGAAAGTCAGTTGTACTGAAAACAGATCACTGTACATTGCAAAATGTTATATTAAAAGGTGACACTTTCTTATCTACAAGATAAAGCTATGAGGGTGAATCGGGCAGTCAGTTCTGGGTTCAGTTTCCAAGCCTATCACTTACCGTTTGTGTGAGTCACTGAACTCTCCATTTCAAAGTAACTCTTAGTTTCTTTTCTGTACAATAGGGATAATAATAGTACCTGTTTCATAGGGATGTCCTGAGGATAAATTTAAGTAATGCATGTAAAGCTTTTAGCACAGTGCCTGATGCACAGTAAATACTCAATACATGTTACCTATCTTCATCTTCATTATCATCTTGTAAGAGTATTAAAAGGATTGAAAGTTTCTGAAAGGTTATAGTACTCAGCAAATATCAACAAAGGGCAGGTCAAACGAAAAACACCAAAACAAAACGTTGATGTCACAGTGATATCTTACCTCCATTCTGTTAACAGGAGAGGAAGTTCCCACAGGAAATCACATTAAAGGGGAAAAGAAACAAAAGTTAGTATGTTTTAATTTTAAGATTTGCAAGAGATAGCTTTGATATCTTTAATTCCTAAGTTTCTGGAAAGTTCTCTTTGGTTAGGAGGCCAGACGCTGCATTAACAGGCAGATTTAGAGGAGATTAAAAGAGAAAACTGAGTCTCTAGAAACTGTATTCTTTTCAACCTGGGTCCGTCACTGGCATCATCAGCCCAGGCAGTGTCATGGCTCCAAATTCCCCTCCATTACCCACCAAGGGACTTTGTATCACGAAAACAAGCCTAACGATGAGAAACCAACCTATATAAAGCACCTACAGCACCCAAGCCACAAGATAGTTCTACCGCTGTGCAGATAGAAAAGATGAAAGGAGACATCAGGAAATTCTAGAGAAAATGGTCTATAATTTAGAGGGGTAAAGACAGGTTCTAATAGCGGCTGAGCAGAGAAACCTGTTGAAATACCAGGAGGCCAAGGTTATGTATCTGAAAGAGCCCTCAATTTAAGATGTAAAAGAAGGATTCAATACCATGAGGATGTGCCAAAACCAAAGAGAACCCAGCCATAGTGTTTGGGAGGAGATGATAAGCTTAGATAGAGTTCCGTTTCAAGGGTGAGTAAGGAAAGAAAAATGAAACCAATTTAAGGGTGCTTAGATGTGTCATGAATGGTAAGAGAATCACAGGGCTTCCATGTGTTTCTGACAGAAATTCCTCCAGTCACGTTTTCTTTTGGAGGGAGGGTGGGGAGCAGGGGAAGGGCCCAAGAATGTTGCAATTATGAACAAGTGCTTTGATCTCAAAACTAGATTTTTTTTTTAAGATTCCAAAAATTTCCAACCATCCTCAATACGTGTGGTATCTTTAAAATTATCTGGAAAAGCCAGTAAATTCTGGCTGTCTTCTAAAACACACAGTAACTTTAACATGAGAAAGCTGCAATCATAAAGAAGAACGCTCGCCTCGTAGGCCTCACTGCAGAGCAGCTGACAGCAATTTAGCGTGGCTACTGGCTGTTCCTCATTTATTCTTTTCCCTTTCATTTCAAACAAAAACAAACACCTTGAATCAATTTGAAACCAGATAAAGCCACCATGAAACACCCAGGGCCAGTGTCTGTTTTGTTGGTAAGAGCACTCTGCCTATCCTGGCTGAAGCCCTGGGTGGTAAAGGTGGCCCTGTGTTTCTGACGCATCCCCACGAGTCTCATAACCGGAAAGAGCATTGCAGGGTCGCAGGAGTGTGACTGTCAGACACGGGAGAGACCATGAAACAGGGTAGTACATTCAGTTAGCTATACTGATTGTGAAAATATAATTCAAACTTCTATTTTTTTTTTTTTTTGGTAATAGTGTGAACTGTCAACACTTCAAATAAAGAGTATATAAATATGTGGTCCATTGGAGGGGTGGGGAACTCCAATACTACCACATCAGCTCCCTCCCTATGCCCATTTTTGGTTATGCTGCATATATTCATTTGACATTTAAATTTAGTGACTGGAAGCCCCAGATCCTGAGGTCAGTCCAGAGAAGGAGCATTGTAGATGGTGGGGGTGTTGGTGGAATGAGGAATGGCTTATGATGGAGTAGAGACTCCTTCCTGTGCTCTCAGACTGGATAAGAATAGATGGAGCTCTAAACCTCAGTCTTCCAGGAGGGACCTATTAATGCCACTGAGAATGGAAAATACAAACCTTTCCTCTACTGAATCCTCTGTCTTTTTTTTTTTTTTTTTTTGCTGGCTTTACTGAGATATAATTATAATGTTGTGTGAGTTTAAGGTATACATTTATATAATGCAAGATGATGACCACCTTGGCATTAACTAACACCTCCATCATGTCTCATAATTACCATTTCTTTTTTGTGGTGAGAACATTTAAGATCTATTCTCATAGCAACTTTCAAGTATATAATACAGTATTATTAACTATAATTACCATATGGACAAGGATTCCCAGAACTTATTCATCTTATAACTGGAAGTTTGTACCCTTTGACCAACATTTCTCCATTTCCCCCACCATCCAGCACAGGGTAACTACCACTGTACTCTGTGTTTCTATGAGGTAGATTTTTTCAGATTCCACATATAAGGGATAGCATATGTATCTGTCTTTCTCTGATTTATTTCACTTACCATAACGCCCTCAAGTTTCATCCATGTCACAAATGGCCAGATTTCCTTTTTTATCGTTGTTGAATAATACCACATTGTGTGTGTGTGTGTGTATATATATATATATATATATATATATGTCTATGAGACACTGTAAGATGTACAATGAGATATTTTATGTATATCACATCTTCTTTATTCATTTGTTTGTTGACAGAAACTTAGGTTGTTTCCATAGCTTGTAACTAGTCTCTACTGTTTCAGTATATTGTGAATAATACTGCAACAAACCTGAGGCTATAGATACCTCTTCAATATCCTGTTTTCATTTCCTTTGGATAAATATCCAGAAGTGGAATTGCTGGATCATATGGTACTTCTATTTTTAATTTCTTGAGGACATTCCATGCTGTTTTCCATAGCGGCTGAACCAATTTACATTCCCACCAACAGTGCACAAGGGTTTCCTTTTCTCCACATCCTTGCTAACACTTATTAACTCTTCTTTTTTTTTTTTTTTTGATAGTCATTCAGTTATAAGGGAATATCTCATTGTGGTTTTGATTTTCATTTCCCTGATAATGAGTGATGTTGAGCACTTTTCATGTACCTGTTGGCCATCTGTATGTCTTCTTTAGAAAAATGTCTGTTCAGATCCTCTGCTCATTTTTTAAAAAAAATTGGATTGTCTTTTTGCTCTTGAGTTGTATGAGCTCTTTATATATTTTGGATATTAACCCCTTCTCAATTATGCGATTGAGAATATTTTCTCCCATTTCATAGGAAGCCTTTGCTTTTTGTGGTTGGTTTCCTTTGCTGGGCAGTAGCTTTTTAGTTTGTTGCAATCCCATTTGTTTATTTTTGTTTTTGTGACTTGTGCTTTTGTTGTCATGTCTAAAAAATCATCGCCAAGTCTGATGTCAAGCTTATTACTTATGTTTTCTTCTAGGAGTTTTATGGTTTCAGGTCTTATGTTTAGGACTTTAATCAATTTTGAGTTGCTTTTTGTGTATGGTGTAAGATGGGAGGAGTCCAGTTCCGTTCTTTTGTTTTGTTATCCAGTTTTCCCAGGACCATTTATTGAAAAGACTGTTCTTTCCCCGTTGTGTATTCTTGGCTCCTTTGCTGTAAATTAATTGACCATATATATGTGAGTTAATTTCTGGGCTCTTCATTCAGTTTCATTGGTCTATGAATCTGTTTTTATGAGAATTCTATACTATTTTGATTCCTATAGCTTTGTAATATAGTTTGAAGTCAGGAAGTGTGATGCCTCCAGCTTTATTCTTCATCCTCAGGATTACTTTGGTTATTCACAGTTTTTTGTGGTCCAATAAGAATTTGAGGATTGTTTGTTCTATTTCTGTGAAAAATGCCATGGGAATACTAATGGGTATTGCATTGAATCTGTAGCTTGCTTTGAGTGATATGGGAATTTTAACAATTTTAATTCTGATTCATGAAACAGGATATCTTTTCATTTATTTGTGTCTTCAGTTTCTTTCATAAAATCTTTCCGTTTTCAACATACAGATCTTTTACCTTCTCAGTGAAACTTATTCCTAAGTATTTTATTGTTTCTGATGCTATTATAAATGGGATGATTTTATTTCTTTCTCAGATGTTTTGTTCTTAGTGTATAAAAACACAACTGATTTCTGTATGTTGATTTTGTATGCTGCACCTTCACTGGATTCGTTGATTAGTCCTAATGGTTTTTTTGTAGAATCTTTAGGATTTCCTATCTATAAGATCATGCCATCCGCAAACAGACAATTTTACTTCTTCCTTTTCAATTTGGATGCCTTTTATTTCTTTTTATTGCCTAATTACTCTGGCTAGGACTTTCAGTACAATGTTGAAAAGGAGTGGTGAAAGTGGGCACCCTTGTCTTGTTCCTGATCTTAAATGAAAAGTTTTCAACCTTTCACCATTGAGTGTGATGTTGGCTGTGGGTTTGTCTTATATGGCCTTTATTGTGTTGAGGAATGTTCCTTCTATACCCAGTTTGTTGAGCATTTTTATCGTGAAAGGATATTGCATTTTTTCAAATGCTTTTCTGCCTCTCTTGAAATGATCATATGATTTTTTATCTTTCATTCTATTAATGTGGTTTATCACATTTATTTGTGTATGTTGAACCATCTTTGCATCCCAGGAATCAGTCCCACTTGATCATGATACGTGCTCTTTTTAATAGGATGTTGAATATGGCTTGCCAATATTTTGTCAAGAATTTTTGCATCTGTATTCATCAAGGAAAGCTGTCTGTAATTTTCTGTTCTTGTAATATCCTTATCTGGCTTTGGTATCAGGGTAATGTTGGCCTAATAAAATGAGTTTGGGAGTGTTCCCCCCTGTTCAGTTTTTGGAAGAGTAGGAGAAGAATTGGTGTTAATTCTTTAAATGTTTGGTAGAATTCATGCCTATTTTGGTGGCGTCTGGCTCTTCCAGAATGATGCTCATTACGGGGATCATGGGCTGTCTTGTTGGTCTCTGTCACAGAGCCAAGGGTTCTAATGACAAAGAGAAGGCACCTGGCCAAATACCCAGTGTCCTGGTGATTTTAAATTGCAACTTGAGCCTTTCAGGGTTGTGGCTGGAAGGAAATGCAACTTCCTGGTTCATAGGGAGAGGTTCCAAAATTTTCCTGACTCCTTTTGATGACTAACAGCAAATGTAAATGAGTCAGAAAGAAGTATATCACATTTCTCAAACAATGCATAAGGATTTGGGCATACACATGGAAGCGCTTTGGGAAAATGAAGGCTGATCTTTATTTTTTGTTTTCCTTCAAACACTAGAAATATCGTTAGACATAATCCTAAGCACTAGACCAGATTTTTCCATTTCCAGTTTTCCTGCTGGGATGAGTAAATAAACAGATGGAGTAAAAGCTTCAAAGTGAAACACAGAGAATGTGACAAAGGAGGCTGTTGACTACAGAACACTAGGGGAGGATGGGGATGGCTGAAATGAGAGAAAGGAGAATTTGGGGTAAGGAAGCATTGCCAGAATGTCAAAAGGAGTCACATGTCTGACTCAAAACTCTGGACTTCTGAGGCCATCAGAGGCCAAAGGAGAGAGGGGCTGAAAGAAGGAATGGAGAAAATGGATGCCATATCCAAGCTCTGGGAGGTCTGGGGAGCATAAGACCGTGCTTCTTTAAAATGATTCTGAATTAAGTGGCTCCATGTATCTTGTTTTCACAAATGGACCTCACTTTCCTAGATTATTGCCTAGGATTGGGAGGCAATTTTCTCATTGATGGGAGGCATCTAGCAGACTTAATGGAAAAGAATGGGTCAAGGAAAAGAAGAGAAAATGGCAGCTGTCTCATGAGGTTCAGAGGTCTTATTCCATTGCACTCACGAGACACCATCAGTAGATCTGCCCGGGGAAATTTTAGGAAATGTAGGGGAGCTTCAGACCTCAGAGTCCATGAGATCCAACAGGCAAAACTGATCAGGAGATGAACAAAAGCATCTTGTAGCTTTTTATGAATTAGTTCCTTAAGAGAATCTCTCTTCATTCATCTTAGTAACATTTTTTTTCCATGTGCAGAAGGATTCACATTTATTGGTTCACATACAGCATCTAACACTGGTTAAATATGCATTGCCAGGCCCATTGGGTAAAGTCAAGTCATTGCTGGTTCCAGCCTTCATGACCATTGCCTTTACTGAGGTCACTGCTCCTCATCTGTATTCAACTCTGCTGCTGCAGGAGATTTCAAGTCCTCTCTGCTGCTGTATACCAGTCCATGCATTGCTTCTACCATCTTTTTCCCCATGCAAATACTACTGCTATTCTCCCCCAGGCTACCATTGCTGATTCCCTCCATCTTCACTCTGGTCTTTTCCCAGCATTGATGCCTAAGACCACTTCTCCCTCCATCCTGAGGCACTGCCTTTCTATGCTACTTGCCATAACTTAAGGTTCTTTCTATCACCAGAAGATACCATTACTTTTTTTAGTATTACAGCCTTCTCTCTTGGTATATTCCATTTATTAATGGAGTTGGATCAGCTAGGTCAGGGATGAAGGGGTGATGTTGCTGTATACAATATGGTGGCAATCATGTTCTGTAGTCATTTCAGCATCTTGAAGATCATGTCCATGCAATGAATCTGCCTTGGGGTGATGTAGATATACCCGTTATATTAGGTTCTCCTTCTTTATTGCCATAGCACTGCCTTCACAGTCATCTTTGTACTTAAGATGGTAGGCCCTGAAGGGTGCTGCACTAAAGGGGGAGTCTGTCCAGCTTGGTATGTTGTGGGAAGGAGGAAGGTAGAGGAATTAAGAATTTGGGTACATTTTATAGATTCCTTTCTCTGGACCAAAATCCTAGAAGAGAGGTATAAATTAAGGAAAAAGCCAAAACAGAGGGGCTTTCCCCTACTTCTTATTTGGAACTCTAGAAGCAAGGATCCTTACAGGCGTCCCTTTCTCTGACATGGGTTGGCCACATTAGTGTAAAAATGGTAGCATGACATGGTTGGGTAGACAGCAGAACTGGGTCAGTAGGTCAATAGGTCTGAATCTCTCTTGGATTTTGTATAACAAACGGATTATGCATAACATGAAGGTGATCCAGAAATTACTTCAGGCCCCATGAGGGATAAGGAAGGAGCTGACTTGGAATTCAGCAGGCCTGCCTTTATAGGGAGAGACAAGGTGACCGAGTTGCAGAGGTTACAAAGTAGACTCTAGAGAGGGCCTTGATGAAGGATGTGACCGAGATGGAGAGGACTGTGCTATTACAGGAGGAGCCTCAAAGGTGCCGAGCGAGCCAGGGGTGTCCTCTGGGTCCTGACAAAGCCACGCGATGAGACCATAAGTTCTCCAGCTGTCGACTTCACTAGAGAATGTGGTAGGGGTTTGTTCCAGAGGTCACCACTGCATGTTCCAAGTCCCTTTTCCCCTGCTGTCTAGGGGAGAGGGGTGAGGGGAGGAAGGGGAAGAAGAGCCCTGGCAGGGAATTAATATGTGGATGATTGAATAGTTACCTACAATGAAATGCTCTTAAGATTAGCAACATGAACTTTTCTCTTCCACCCTGAGGAGGTGTAGGTTAAACTAGATTAAATCAGTTTATTTTCTTGGATTTGAGTATTCCTATGTAAATGTTTCTCTCTCTCTCTCTCTCTCTCTCCACACACACACACACACACACACACACACATCATCTAAATAGATAGATGGATGGAGGGATGGATAGATATTGTAAATAGGTATTTTTTATTTAACATTGGTTCCTGATCAAATATCAAATAAAACATAAGATAGTGAGACTAGAATAATTCCAGGTTTTTCAAAGGCAATAAAAAATTTAATTTTGCTTTTTCTCCTGGGCCTCCTCGTGTTCTTGTTTTTTTAATTTTGTTTTGTTTTATCTATTATGATTTGTTTTAGACACCTTCCTCCTACTCTCATATCTGCTACACTGCTACATCCTAGCACATTCAAATCCTATTCTTTTTTTTTTTTTTTTTAAGACAAAGAGATGGAGGACAGGCAGAGGGAGAAGGGAGACAGAGAATCTTAAGCAGGCTCCACACCCAGTATGGAGGCTGACATGGGTCTCGATCCCACAACCCTAAGATCATGACCTAAGCCAAAACCAAGAGTTGGACACTTAACCGACAGAGCCACCCAGGCACCTCTCCAGTCCTATCACTTCTATCCCGATAGGTCTCCTGAATCTCTGCACCAGTTGCTGCAGTTGTTGTTCAGACCTTCATTACTTTTCTAGATGCCTGGAATAGCCTCCTGACTGCATGCCATGCCTCCCAATCTTTTACACCCAACGTCTGTTAATTTGATAATGGATATATCTGACCATATCACTTGTCTCCTCTAAAATAATTAGATGACTTCCCACTGATCGAAGAATATACTCAACCTACTCAGGCTGTTCATAACCTGGCCAGAGCCCACATTTCAGACCTTGTTCCTGTTCTCTATCTCACTCCCAGTCTCCCTCATGCTCTAAGCTTGCCAACCAACTTGCTGTTTTCTTTGTCTGTGCTTGTGCAGGAAACGTAGTCTATGCCATAATGTATATGGGTGGCTGACTTCCTTTCTAGATTGAGAGTCCCTGGAAGGCAAGGACTCCATTGTTAATTATCCCATTTGTAACTTAAGTTTGCATCCTTTATTCTACCTAATGATGGCCTGAATCTAGTATTTAATAAATGCACGTATGAGTATTTTTAAACAACAAGGTACTATGTAAACAATAATTGTTTTTTTATTATTTGTTAAATTGAGTTGAATTCACTTTTAGAATTCTCACCATTCTCTAGGAGAAACGATTTCCCATCCATGGAAATTCTAGAATAATTGATATGATATCTTAAGGTACTATAAGCAGATATATCCCTGGAGAAGAAGGCAGAAGGAATCCTTGGTTTTAGAATCTTCTCCTGCCTTCATAGGCATGCCTTAGGAGGCCAGCCTTGTCCAATGCTCCATATATATTTCTCTGTGGTCTCTTTTCATCTCATATTAAAATCAGAAACATTACTAGGAATTTCCCCATCATGGAAGATCAAAGAAGTGGCATGGTAATAAGACAGAGCAGGATCTGGGGAGCTGGCCCTGGGCACAGGTTGTACCAGTACTTGTCTCACATGTGAGGCCAAGCATCTCTGCTGACCCTTGGGCAGTAGACACATTATGAGTATAGCATGTCTGGCATTTCCTGATACAGGGATTATTTCCATCTCTAGGAATTCCACAAATGTTCTCAGAAGGCTTTGGGGCATTTACATTTTAAAAATAAACCTTTATAACTCAACACAAATATCCTAGAAATCCGTATGTCAGCTCTTTTCCTTGAAAACACCTGTAAGTCCTGCTATCACTTTCCTGAAACAGGAAAGGGAAAGACCACAAAATAGATCAAATGCTCATAAGTAAAAATGCCCTCAAGAAAGAGCCATGCAGAAATTGGCACAACCATGTTAAGTATCTGCCAAGTTACTCTTTGAGAGCCCTGGAAAGTGTGATTAGCCCCATGAAAGAAAAAAAGAGAAGGGAGGAAGGAAGAAAGAGAGAGGAAGGAAAGGAAAGAAAGAAATGGAAAATTAAAAAAAAAGGAAGAAAGGAAGGAGGAAGGTAAAAAAAGAGGAAGAAAAGGAGGGGGAGAAAAGAAATAGAAATGAACTTCTGGAAGTTGTTACCCATTATGTGGACAGGTATTGGAGGATTTCGTTTTTTGAGGCAACAAATCACCTAAGATCAGTTATCTAGATCAACTCCTGGAATGTCCCCAAGGAGGAAGAAGTCACCCAAAGGGGAATGGAGTAAGAAATAAAAGAAAAAAAGATTTTCCCCCAAGTGAGATGTGGAATAGTGCCAACTCTCCCCTCTCCTGGAGCAATGCTATTGTGAGAATCCATCCTACCTGCTATGCTGATGGTGGCTGCGGCCTTTGCAGTGCTGAATTTCTCTCCATGCTTGTTCGTAGCTATGCATGTGAAGAGTCCTGGCTTAGTGATAAACAGCTGCAGCCTTGAGTCAATCACTCGGTCTTTCACACTTTCTTGAATGGACCCAGAAGAAACCTGGTGGAGTTGGGAAAAAAAAAAACAACGGGTAGAATTAGGTCAAGGATTTCCTAATATGCTACATCAGTTGACTTGAAAGAAAAAGTATCAGAATTATAATCAAAGGGCACGTGGTAGATTGCAAAAATAGCCAAAACCTTTTCTTTCCCTATGCCCGTGACCTTGCAATGTAGCTTTGTAGCTCTTCCCCCAAGAGGTAGCATCTCTCTGTGTGCTTTGAATCTAAACCGGCCTTGTACTTGTTTTAGAAAATCAGAAACAGGCTTGGAAAAGTCTTGCACATTGTGGCTTGCTTTCTTGTTGCTCTTGAAACCTGTGACCTCCTGTGACTAACCCAGAGCTAGGCTGCTAGAGAGGAGGCACACATGGCCCAGTTAGCCCCACAGCCCCAGCTGGGAGCCAAGAGCAACTGCCAGATACACAAATGAGGCCATTCAAGATCGACCAGCCCCCAGTCAATGTGCCAATCACAGGAACTGGATCAGCCAAGATGACAAAATCACAGCCCAAATCAGCAAAACCACCCAGACGTCCCACAGACTTGTGAGTGTTACGAAATGGTTAATTCCTGTTCAGTTCCCCACAAATACACACCAGATGGACGGACGGTTACAAAGAAAAATGGTTGTAAAGCCAATTCTGTTTCCGAGGCATGGCATACATCATGCCATACCATTTAAATCAGAAATTCAAATGTGATTGAAGAGCCAGGGTATCAATGCAGTATTAGCAGCCAACTGGCAGGTTAATTTATGCAAGTACTTGTGAGTCATCATCCTTTAAGCTCTGTGGGAAAGACAGAGCTGCCCAGCACTTTCCGTGAGGTTGCAGAGTTAGAATTCGTACTCTAGCTATAATAATTACTCTTTAATCGTCACAGTTTGTATGAGGGGAAAATGCCAGTTTGAGGGAAATTTGAATGGAATGACAACCAAGGAAATCAGGCCATGATTCACCTTGACCTCTTGGAGGAGTGGCCTTGAAAGATCTCTCTCTGTCCCATGGTAGGGAATGAGGCTGGGAATAAGAAATTTGGAGCCAGTTATTTTGCTCTTTTGCCTATTTTCACAGTTAGACTAACAAGGGGAGGGAAGCTCTGGGGTGAAACCAGCTTGCTTCTTTCTGCTCCCAGGTGGCTGGCTGGTCTTGGATCCAAGCACTCTCTGTAATGATTACAGGGAGGTTTGTCCAGTTACCTTCTTTGTCTTTTTATTCCTTCCCTGTACTACTAGTTTCAATCCTTATGATAACTTCATGTGATCATCAATTTAAGTCAGATCAAGTATTATGCTAGTTTCCCCAGATAAACAGCCTGGACTTTGTGAGAAATTGACAAGGCGGAGAGAGAAATACCTTTAAGGACATACATTCAGTTAGGAATTCAGATAGGATTCATCATTATATTTATCAGAAGCGTAAACTCTTATGGATTTGAATCTCTAAGTTTAGATAGATCTCCAAGACGAAAGAATTTGAAATACAATTTTGGTCTCTTCCGAATTTTAGCAACAAAGCTACCATGGAGAAAAAAGTTAAAGGCCTCAAACCTCTATGCTTAATCAACACTCTTTATGCTACTGAGATATTTCATTTATAAATATAATCCCTTTCCAGTTTATAGACGTGAAATCTAAAGAACAATTACGTTCCCCCTTTGCAAGGTTAATCCCTCCTTCAGGAAGTAGATCAGCACAATGCCTAGGTCACAACTGGAGAACGAGTCATCCCCCAAGGTTGACTCAACTAGCACTGTTTTCATGTTCACACCTAAGAACGTCATTCCTGCACTCCTCTTCAAGGTCACTGAGAACATTCTTGGTAGGGAAGAGGATGAGTTTTAAATTGGCTGACCTCACTTCTCCTGGACTTCATCGGGGTATTGAAATAGTTCAGCAAAGACACCAGTAAGTTACAAGGCTCATTGCTCGATTATGATGTGGCTCCTAGATGCTTTTCCTCCTATTTCCAGAGGCCTTGCTTGATTCAGTTTGTGACTCATGCACAGCAGGCCTTGTTAGTCATAGTTTGAATTTGTTTTTCTTTCTTCATGGATCATCCTGACCAACAGTTTAGTGTTTTTTGATGACCTAAAAATAAAAACAACGCTTTGCTCTCCATTTTGATCTTTTTGCCCCTCAGGTTCAGATTATTACAGAGTTTTGACCAAGGTATGCCTAGGCAAAACCGAGTACTTAATTGAGGTGACTATATCTGGTATTTACAGTAAATATGTTATTTTCTGCAAGTCACTCAGCCATCCTGACCTGAAGGGGCTGGATAAACAGCTCTCTGCTCTGTACGTGGGTTCTCTTTCTGAGACAGTGATCTCAAAAAGAGGCAAATAGGAAACTCTGTCATAAATAGGCATACTTATTTATACTTGAGATAATGTGTATAAAAGCTTTTTGAAAGTGGCAAACTATTATTGACCTGTAGAATATTTTTATATATCATTACTACATTAGAAATGCTGGTTTGAGAGAATCTGTTCACAGTTATGGATAATCTTATACTTCATCATGACTTGACCTTAGCATAGGAAGACCTCTGAAAGGTATTCTGACTTTGATGGCTTTGTCTTACACGTAGTTCCAGCTTGCTGAGATTAGCTCATGGAGTTGTAGGGTATGGCCCAGAAGGGTCCATGTTTAGGGAGATATAAAAATGTCTGTTTATGCATCATAGAAAAAGGGTAACAGACTCAGAAAATTTTCCATATTGTTTCTGGTCAACATTGCCATAAATAGTGACCTCTTTTAATCTGGCTGCTGCAATATTCCACATAATATATCCCTGCTGATATATGTAATTATCTTAATTTACACAGCTAGTAAGATGACTCCAAAGCTCATGTACTTTGAACCAAAAATACTACCTTTTAAAAAAGGTGAGCCTCCCTTTAAAAAAATTCAAAAGCACAATCTTCAACATAGATAATTTGGTTATTCATTTTTATAAAATTCTTTTAACAAATTAAAATGATTCAACCTTTAAAGTATTTTAGGAACTGTATTTATTGAAAAAACAAAAGAGACATGTAATTTTTCCGTATTTTTTATTTGAATACCAAAATAATGGAGATATTATCAGTATAACTTGAAATAAATCTGTTTATCAAAATACAAGCTTATTTTCTTTTAGACAAGTAAGCTCTATTCTATCCACATGAAACTACTACTTCCAGTGTTGTAAAATAAAAGGAATATTACTACTCACTCTGAAGTTCATCTAAGACTACAAATTTCATGAAAAATGAATGACATTCCGTAGGAAGAAAACAAAATAATTCTTGATCACTTTGGGGCATGTGGCTCGCCCTTTTCTTGTTCTGAGTGTTTGGGGTTTTAGGTTATTGATGTGTTCACAGAGACAGAGAGGAAAGGAGTCTTCACATCCTTTAGAGTACCCATTGTTCTTAGTCGTGCCTTAGTGAAGTTAGTTCTCTGATTTGTAGTTAGTGAAGAGCCACAGTTCAAACTCTGTCTTATTCTGTGCCAATTAGCTCCCAGCTCTGCATTTGTGTTTGTTCAGTCTGCCCCAAATAACACCAGGGCTGTGGGCTCTTCCCTGTTCTCAGGAGACTTTTCTGGTTTGCTGCTTGTACATTAAATGCTCAAGGTTGCCTCCATTTCCTGTGATGTGTGTCAGCACGAGCAACATCATCTCGGTTTCTAGTTGGACGTGGGTAGTATCACCACGACTGAAAGTTGGCTGTAAGAGCAACCCTCTCCCTGACCATGAGAACCGCAGATGTACTTTTGCTTTCTTCCTGGAAGAAAGTCACTATTAGTTTGTTTTATTCCTGTCTTAGAATCTGAGGCAATGGGTCTATTTTGCTTCCTGCTTTTTGTGAATCACATCTTGAATGATTAAGTTGGGGTCTCAATAAGACCAAAACTAATTCGAACCATCTGACTTTTTCATTACTCCCGAACTCCAGCAGAGACTAATCTGGTGTCTTCTAGTTCTAAACTCATATGAGCCTTGAAAACACTGATTTTTTTTTAAAGCATGTGTCTTTCCATTTTCTTTATTCTTGTTTTCACAGAGGAAGTCAAATCAGTAAAGCCCTATCATTAGTCCACCAGCTTTCTTAAGACATATCTTTACACTACCTTGAGAGGACAAAGATGACAACAACAGCTTCCACAGAAGAGCCACAAAACAGACAGCCAAATAAGATTTGAACTTTAAAAGACATTTAAAGTTTAATTAGAGAGCTTGAAGAAGAGCAGGAACTACAGGTTTCTTGACTGTAACTTAACAACATTGGAGAACCGTACCCCCGATGTCATATTAGGGATGGTTTTCTCCAGCCACCTCTGTCATTACAAACATGGGAAAATCAGTATCTCAGAGGCAAGTGGACTTCCCTGCAATTAATATTCTCTGAAGAAAGCCATTTCCAACTTAGGTCTGCTAACTCTTCACCTATTCTCGTTTATCGTCCCTCAAGCAGCAAGCTCATAAAGTGACATTATTTTGTTTACTGACTCTATTTTGAAGAGATGCATGGTAGACACTTAGACAAGATAAATTAGTTTTAAACACAGATTATGAGAAAATGATTTGTTCAAGTATCAGAAAAGAAAAAAAAAACCCTTCAGCACAAACAATAGTGAAAACAAAAATAATAAATGAATTTAAGCCCTAAAGAGACTGCTGTTGCAGGAGGACACTCTTCATTAGTTGAGGTAGCCTTAGAATTTGGCATCTTTTTCCTGGTATATACAACAACCACCAGAATTTCACACTTGGGCGTGCTTTGTTTCCCACACACTTCCCTTCCTGTGTCTAGTGTCCTACTGCTCTTTCCCTTCCTCACCTTCTTTTCCTCTCTGTCTTTTTTTTTCCCTCCTCGTTTAGAACACTCTTGACTTTAAAATGCTGTTGTTAGTATATTGTAATATGACAACATAGGGATACTGGAACCAAGATCCCAAAAAGTTGGAGAGAGACTATCCGGGAGGACATGAAAAATGTAAATAGCTGAGCCCCTTAGATGACTCCTCCAGGTTTGGGTTTTTCAGCTGTAGTGAGAACCATCCTCACCCCAACCAAGGGACTGTTCAAAAACCACCCCATCTCCTTAAGGTATGAATGAGGGTCTTCCATAGGACCACCTGGAGGGTTGGTATACTTCCCCTGCCGTGTAGTAAAGGGTTAACTTTAAAGTGGACTTGAGGTGCTCAAACCCAGCACATTTGAAAGAAAGGACTGGCCTTTGACTTGCTTCTAAGAGATAACCTCTCATCCCTTGGAAAATCCTGCCTCATAAGAGTGTCTTTGTATATCTGGGACCATGAGCCATGCCAGATAGTTTATGTTACAGTGCAAATTATGGTGAATAGCTCTTTTTGTTCAGTAGGGACTCTTGGCTATACGGTATCAGTTTGACCTTTGGAAAGGTCGGAGACTAGCTAATGCCTTTCATGTGAACCCTCCATGCTTTGGTAATTGACCCTTAGGAAAAACCCTGGACACCTTGGCTGGGTGAGCTTCCCTGGTACAAGACGTCATACATGTTGCTGTCATTACTGGGAGAATTAGGTGCTCTCCATGGGACTCCACAGGGAGAGAACAACTGATTTCCTACTGGCGAGTTTAGTCTGTATCCTTTCACTGTAATAAACTATAACCATAGGATAATAGCTTTTCTGAGTTCTGCAAGTCCTTCTAGTGAATCATCAAACTTGAGCGTGGTCTTGGGGACCCTGACACATCTGCAGTTTGTTGACACAGCAGAGATGTATCTGATACCCACCTGTAAAATCTGAAGGGCAGAGCCAGGCTGCCTAGTAGCTTCAATGGAAGAAGCAAAGAAGGGGTAGCTGTGTTCAGTGGTCTGGATCCAAGAGTTGTGGATCTAAGAGTTTGGAGTTATTTTCAATCTTCCCCAAAGACCTTTTTGGGGCATTGATAGGACGCCAACAGAAAGACTTCTCATCAACTAACAAATTGGGGCCTAAGTGGGAGATGGCTGCTCTGAAGAAAATGAGTTACTGGGGTCATCTTGAGTATCCCTTGATTTCTCAAGAATCATGAATGTGTCCATGATGGAAAGAGTTGTTTTAAATACTTGTCAGACACAGGGATGGAAAGCCAACCTAAAAGAGTGTCAGTTAAATTAGAACTTTTCCACTTCAATTACTGCTCCTCCCTTCTTCCAACCCCAAACCTGTAGGAGTCTTAAACAGCAGTTAGGAAGTAGGGGAAGAGTGAACGAGTGTGAGAGGAGACGCTAACTGCAAGACTGTTGTGGAAGGCATGCATGCAGTCATCTTAAGAAAGGGAGGCTGGCTCTGTCTGTAGAGTGTGCAAGTGTGGTGGGTTTGAGCCCCACACTGGGTGGAGAGATTACTTAAAAATAAAATCTTAAAAAAAAGAAAAGAAAAGAAAAGAAAGGTCCCATCTGTGAATTGCAGTTGGAGAGTTTGGCTATTACTTAGGGTTAGGCACTCGGAATTACTAAATTGGGATGGTGTTAGTGACACAAAATCACCTAAAAGAACTGGAAAAGTCACAGGCCTGCTTGGGGTAGGCCTCAATGATGAGAAAAGAACCCGACTTGCTGAAGAGACTTAAAAGAAACAGAAGATATTAAATGAGGCTGTATTGCATTGCAAGTCATGCTTGCTCAGCACCCAAGTTACAAAGATAACCTCAGCCCACATGTTTAACTCTCCTTTTTCTACCCAAAAGCGCAAAAGATAACGCAAACTTAAAATTAAGAGAAATAAATCTCTGGAAAGATGGAAGGGTATCATAATCAAAGGACCAGAAATTTTCAGCAATTCCTGGAAGATAGAAAGAGATGTGACTGAGTTGATAGAAAATGAGTATCAACCAAGTCGCTGAAACCTTAAAGTTCACTGAGAGGAGAATGGATAAATTTTCCCAGTAGAGTCATGGAAAATTCCAGAGTTCAGATAACAAGGCTGTAAGTAGGAGCAGACTTAGAGACAATAAAGTAGCGGAAGAACGTTATGAACTATTATGAGTGCGTATAACACTAGACTGAGGAAGCTGTCCATGGACTAGTGCCCGTGAATAAGATTTTCTTTAGTGGGTTCTTGTGGGGGACATTTATGGTACGCATTAGAGCCTGAGGAAGAGTTGACAGGTTACATAGGATTCCCTCTGTCCCTCCCCAAAAATGAGCAGAGCATCAAGATTAGAAAGATTGTAGTTTTAAAATAAATTTATTTAATAGAGGTCTAATGAACTTCTAGTACAACTACGTTCTTCCTAATCTTTCTGCTCTGCAAAGGAAAAAAATGCAGAGAAGAAAGAAGCAATTATTAAGGATACAATAGAGGAAAATGTCCCTGAGTTTAAGAGAGATTTGCATCTCAAGTTCCTCCCTTGAGTTCTGTATCAAAAGAAAGTACATCAACTTGCCAGTTGATTCTGTAGGGCTGGCATAATATTGTTAACAAAACCTGAGCATGATAGCCCCCCAAAACTAGACTATTCCCATTTTTGAAAATAGATGCGATAATCCTAAAGAAAATTACAGCAAACTGAAACAACACAAACAAAAACAAAAAAGCAATGTTTTTAAACAATGAAAAGGAAACTTCCCAATTTAAAGTGAAAAATTACATGTTCATCACAAAGTTAAAATAATTAATGACAAGGCATTTTATTGAATTTAACATATATTTATGTTCAAAACATTTGTTAAGATTAAAATAAGTATCTTTAACCTCATAAAGAGTATCAGAAACTAGGGACCGAATGCAAACTAAACATAAATAGACAAGTGGTTAAAGTCTATAAAATATAATTATGACAATAATCTACGAAAGATTCTTATTTCAGATATTGGTAAGCTGGGTTATCAAACCAACTCTCACACTGAAAAAAATTAAAATTCTGGAAAAATATTTTTACCAGATATAACAAACTTAGAAGCTTTTATTCTCCCTAAAACATTTTTTCCAACCCAGAAAAATGTGTTTCCTTTGAGGAGTGAGGAGACCGAAATCAAAACTCAGGTTTCATAAAGGTGAGAAGTCTAATAAGAGATATGGTAAACCAAAATCTCAAAGAATCAGATATCAGGGAGATATCAACGTGAAGTACAAGTGAAATGGTCCACAGAGAATTGGATAACTCAGAGGCTGAGTTATAATTATCTGGGATGACCAAGGAGCTTCAAACCTTGAACTAGGTTTAAGACAGTCCAAGGTAAGCAGTTGCCTCTGGTCCTTGGCAGAAATAAACAAATTCTTTCTAGAGAGAAGTACCTTTATCTGGACCTCAGATTAATCCCTGACCTTTTTTTCCCCCAAAACAGTGAACAGCAGGTAGTCAGAGATAGCTAGGCCCACAAGGAAACAAAGCACAATGAACAAGAGTCAGCAGGAAAGCTGATAATAGAAAGAGACCTAGAATGGCATCCCATCTCACTCAAATAAAAGCCAGTTTTATTTCAATGCTCTACCTAAGCTTATATGACTTATAATTCCTACACCACCCCTTGCTTCTTTCCTCTTTGCTCACTTACCTCTGGTCGCACTGAACTCCTTGCTATTCCTCTGACATACCTTGTGCAACTTTATCTTAGAGACTTTCCCCAGTTTTCTTCCCGTAGTTATTTACATAGCCTCCTCCTCAGCTCCTTCAGGTCTTAGCTCAAATGTCTTCATTTAAATGAGGCTTCCTTGACCGCTCTATTGAAAATGGAATCTTTCTCTTAAGGTTGCACATTCTGTCTTATTTTCCCACTTTATTTTTCTCCACAGTATTTGACACTGTCTGCATAGAATATTCTCCTATTTGTTTTATTTTATTGTTTGTCTTTCCCCATCATAATGTAAACTCTTTGAGGGCAGGGAACTTCACATGTTTTGTTTTGTTTTTTTGAAAATACTACTTTTTTATTTTTAATTTTTTTAATTAGTTTCAGAGGTAGAATGTAGTGATTCATCAGTTGTGTATAACACCCAGTGCTCATTACATCAAATGCTCTCCTTAATGCCCATCACCCAGTTATCCCTTCCCCCGACCCACCTCCCTCCAGTAACCCGCAGTTTGTTTCCTAGAGTTCACTGTCTCTTCCGGTTTTCTGGAAGAGGTCTTCCACTGTGTTCGTCGGTTCTATATGTTCTTAAAGTCCATGTATGAGTGAAATCATATGGTATTTGTCTTTCTCTGACTGACTTATTTCACTCGTTTTGTTCGCTCTTGTGTCCATAATGCATAGAATAGTGTCTGACACCCAGGAGATAATCAATAGATATTTGTAGAATGAATAAATGAATGTTTATATGTAAAGTGTTTATATGTGAAGAGATCCTGGCACATAGTGATCACTTATTGTATGTTAGTTATTATTATCAGTATAAAAAATGAAAGAATGTTAAACTGATGGTATGGGTTCTAATTCTGGATTACTTTTCATCAAAGTAGCCTCCAGCTCCTGTGAACTAATTTTTAAGCTGGTGAGTTTTGTGAAAACTATTTTACCTGTGTGGGAAGGAATTATTACCTCTTCCCTTTTACACAAAAGCATGAAGAAAAATTTGATTTTCTACTCTTCCCTTACGATACAAGGAAAGAAGCGAACCCATGGAGTTCAGTTTCTAGGACAGTGACTTCTAGGATGAAAATCCTAGAAAGCTTTGAAAAATGGAGGTGCATGTGGGACTAATGACAGAGATCAGGGTAACATCACAAATATGTGGTCTATCCTGAAATTCCTCTCCAATGAGTCTTCCCCAGACAAGCCCCCATACAGATAGCACTCACAGCATTTCCGTTTTCAATCCAGGTGATGGTGGGGACAGGGATGCCTGTTGCTGTGCAGCGAAGGGTCACAAAGGAGCCAAATGTGACATTGTGGGATTCAGGTGCCCGCAGGATTCTGGCAAAAACTGTTAGGAAAACAGAAGTGGTGAGTGACTCCTATAGGGAATGCTCAAGCCGGAGTGGTCTTTATTTTATTTATTTATTTTAAAGATTTTATTTGTTTATTTGACACAGAGAGAGAGAGAGCACACATAGGGGCAGAAGCAGAGGCAGAGGGAGAAGCAGGCTCCCAGCTGAGCAGGGAGCCCGATGTGGGACTCAATCCCAGGACCCTGGGATCATGACCTGAGCCAAAGGCAGATGCTTAACTTAACCGACTGAGCCACCCAGGCGGCCAAATCAAATCGTGTTCTCTTGTGTAAATTCCTTCCCTGTGCCCTCTGGATTAAGAATAATACCAAATGCCGTGCCCTGGCTTCTAAGCCATTTATGCTATAACCCCATGATTCTCACCACTCTAGGACACTCCAAGCTTATTCCCTTCTTAGGAGCTTGTCCATGCTTTCCCTCAGCCTAGAGCATCCATCCCCCAGATCTTCGTGTGGTGTGTTCCTTGTATCATCCAGTCCCTGGTTAAGTGGCATTTCCTCAGAAAGGCCTTCCTTGACCACCCAACATAAGGTATAACCTGCCCCCATTCACTTTTCATCACCCTGTTTTATTGTCTTTATAGACCTTACCACTATCTGAAGTTATTTTTTGTCTATTGTCTGCCTCCCCCAACTCCTGTAGATTGTGAGTTCTCAGCAACCAAAAACCTAGCCTGTTTTGTTCAGTACCCAGAAGAATGCCTGACCAAAGTAATAGTATTTAATTGAATTAATGAAATAATTAATTAATGCTTTATATCTTCAACTGTATCATAGTGGGAGGACAGAAAAAAATTGCCTAACTTTGTAGAGAATGAGATGAGCACATTGGAGCAAAAAGAAAGAAATATTTTAGTCCAAGTGTGAGCAGAATAGGTAATTAATATTCCATTCTGAGACTGCATCCCTACTGATTAATTAAGAGAAAGTTCAGGGAAGATATGATGTGACAACCGAATCCTTTTTGCAGATTCTAATTTTAGATTTGCAGGTACAGATTAATTCAACTTCCTCTTTTTTGATATTGAGGACTCTTAAGAGATGGAATCTAGAAGAGCATGTTAGAAACACAATGTTGGGCACAAAAGCCAGGAGAAAGGAAAAGCAAGGAAGACTCCATTTTTAAGGCACCAAGTGGTTAAAAAAATACATCAAATGTTTAAAATAACAGCTGAATCAACCCCCAAAACAAAACTGAGCCTGCTTTAAAAAGTCTTGTGGTCTAATTACCAACCTACAGAAAACAGAGGTTAAGGAACAGGTTAAACATCATTATGGGGATGCAATTCATTGAAATCCAGAATATAGACAATTCAGTAGGGAAAATTATTTAGTTTTCTCAATAAATAACTTGTACCGGGGGGGGAGGTAGGAGAAAGAGGGAATTATTATACAGTTAAAAAGACTTCAGAGGCATAACCCCAAATGCAAGGTGTGGATCTTGTTTGGATTCTTTTTTTTTTTTTTAAGATTTTATTTTTTATTCGACAGAGATAGAGACAGCCAGCGAGAGAGGGAACTCAAGCAGGGGGAGTGGGAGAGGAAGAAGCAGGCTCATAGCAGAGGAACCTGATGTGGGGCTCAATCCCATAACACCGGGATCACGCCCTGAGCCGAAGGCAGACGCTTAACCGCTGTGCCACCCAGGCGCCCCTGTTTTTTTTTAAAAATAAGAATGACAGTATGTTTTTATTCTGAGGGCTGGGAATGGAGGAAAGAACAAAGCTGAAGGTACAGGAGAGAGAATAAGAATGAAGCAAACTTTAGCTCAAAACTAGATATGGCCTGTTGAGGACTAGGATGGATGGGGAGAAATGTCTTACAAAGTCCATGTTGGCCAAAATTGGTGATTGTTACTATCATTGGAAGGTGAAGGTTTTCAAGGTGTATGCTTTAGCAGTGTTTATGGGGACAAGGAACTATGTCAGCTGTCTACTGGGTGTATGATGGAGTCTTGATTATGTCTTCATGGAACGAGGAGTTGGCTGTTTCCTCCTAAGTCTGACTTGTTGGGATAAACTTTATTGGAATCACTAATGGGACTTTGACATGACTAACAATATAAGATCACTCCAGCATCTTGCCTTCACTCCCATAAAGACTGGTTTAGTTTTCATACGCCAGCTCACACATGGATGCCTTCAGATGGGTGGTGCTCTTGGGAAGGAAGGAAGCTTCTGATCCTACCATGTTGTATGGAAACCTGGGTAACTCTGTTCATTCTGTGATTGCTTCTACCAATTTGTAGTCACTGAGTCCCAAATAATAGTTCACCTTACTGCATACCCCCGAAACAGAAGGAACTTTTCCTTCTAAGTAGGGAAACTCCTCCAGACAATCTGAGAGATGCCTGAACATTTGAAGGCACTTCCCACTAAGCAGATTTTATATTAGGTTTCCCCAAAGGATGGGCTCTAGGATGGCTTGTGTGCCATCCTGCTATTTGCCCTTAGGCCAGTCTTTCTGTGAATCAGCACTTGAGATGTGAGTGTGCGCCTGTGAACTCTCTTCTACCTTGGAGAATTCTGGCTTGCCCACTAATTCTAGGGATTGGGGCAGCCATAGTCTGTCCTCCTCTGTTTGCAAATGTATCTGTGTGGTTGAAATACTTTCCTATTGATTCCATGGGAACTAAGGATTCCACTTATAAATGGGCTTTTGATGACCTACTTGGATTTCCAGAGTTTCTGATCTAGGCATGCAAATTAGGCTTCCTGTAACACCCGTAGTGCTTTAGACTTTGGGTGGACACATCATTCTAGAGCCTGGTCCTTACATTCCTCTTTCACTGACAGTTTGAATTGCTTTGTTCTATTACCCTTGACAGGAAAAATCTGAAGGAGTCTGAAGGAAGTGTCAATGAAAACTAAGTGACTGAGGCTGTCCTCACTAGAAATTCTAAATTTCTCAAGAAGACCAGCCAGCAAGGAGGCAGTGCACATTTCTTCAGATATGCCAGAGTGACACACGGTGACCCATCTGCCCCCCTGATGGGAGATTCTCCCAACTTAGTCTAAGCTCACGGGTTGTGGACTCTTGACAACCGACACAGACTGACTGCTCTCAGGTATTTTCTCCTTTTCTGATGTTTTCTGGCAACAATGATGGAGACCTAGGTTGCACAACATAGCTGAGTCCATGTTCATCATTTGGTTGAAAGAACTTGTCGGGGTTGGGGCTATACTTGTGTGTCTTACATTTTTTGAGTGTGACACTACTGTACTCATCATCTTATGGGTCCCATTGCCTCTCAGAATCTGAAAAAAGCAGGATCTTTTAGAGATTGGGAGTGGGATTATTTCAATCCCATAGGCACTGGAAAAGTGTAGCCAGCAGCTGCTGCAGAGAACTCTGTCCCCTTGAACCTGAAAGAGAACCTTCTGGCTAAACAGAAGATGACTAAGAAATTGGAGAAGAATGAAATCTAGACACTGTTTCTGCTTTAATTTATAGAGGCAAGAGTTTTCATTTGGGGACTGTAAATTCTTCCTGGAAATGGAGGAATAAGGGAGGATTTATTTTGTTCTAATTTACAGCTTTTTTTTTTTCTTTCTTTTGGCTGGTATATTATTTGGAATATCATTTGGGCTCACTGCAGAACTTTTGATGATCTATATTGCACCACACAGCTAAGCATAATGTGAGATAGTAAATAAGATAGAGTCAACATGGCCTTGCAGTGAATTTACTTACTATACTGCTCTGTCCCATATCAGAACCTTCTGGGGGCTCCAGTGGGGCACAGGATGGTACATAAAGGAGCAATATTGGCATTTGCAGTGGTTTTGTGAAGGTGTGAGTGTGCTGATAAACTTCTGGTCTCCTCCTCCAAAAGGACAGGTATACCCTTGGCTGAGACAGGGTTTCATTGTGTGATGAGAAAAACACCTTTTGAAAAAAACAACTTTGTTTTTCTGAGTTGCTGCCTTGGCATTTTATAGTGTGATAACCCTACCACACCCAGAGTCTAGACATTTAGATAAGGACTTGAGTTTAGGATGTCCATCAAAAGTTCCCACTTTGCTTTTCCTGGGCACCTTTTACAATAACCACATAGAGTGAAGCCTTAGAAAAGTTAGTATTCTCTGTCCTCATCACCTCTAAGTATAGGTTCTTGCTACTCCACTCTCTCTCTCCTTCTCTGTGACCTGGGTCAGAGGACTTCCCTTCCCTGGGCTCACATCATGTTCCCCAGACCCTGGCTTCTAGGATTTGTAAATAATAAATCTTGTGATTCTATTTCCTTTCTGTGGGTGTGTTGAAACTATGCCTTCAATCACAATGAACCCATGGGTTTCACTTCCCCAAAGTGGGAACTGGGATGCTGAGGGAGCTCCTTGCCAAGCTTGTGTGGGTGGCTTGTGCCCCCTCATTCACGGGGTCACAGTCTACATGCTCTTAATTCAATACACCAGCTTCAACTTCCCCACACACATTGTTAAGTCTAGTGGGTGAAGAGGGGGAAAAGGCCAGCAATAAAAGGGAAGCCATTTTCTGCACACCCACATTCTTGCCAAAAGATAAAATAGGAACTTGCCCCCTTTTTTCAGTATTGAAAGATGGCTTCCACCCTTCCTGCCAATTTCCTCCTGCCCCCAAAGAAGGTCACAGATGTCTCCTTATCAAAATGTTTCTCATCACATTCCCTTACCCTTGTTTGTGGTTCTTCATAGCACTTAACACCATGTCATAACTATCGATTTGTTTGTTTGTTGGCTGTCTCCTCCTCTGGAATGTAAGCATCACAAGGGCAGAGCTTGCTTTGTTCATTAACACAGGCTGATTGATAGGTAGATAGAGCCCTGCATGGTACATAGCAGGCATTCAATAAATATTTGTTGAATGAGTGAATGAATCAATAAATGAATGACTCTTCTGATTGGTGAGACTGGAGAAAGGGACTTGTCTATGTTATGAGTATCTCGGCCTTCTTGGGGCCATCATTCTCCCAGCTACCCTCAAACAACAAGGGTATGGGGTTAATGTGCAGCAAGTGTCCCAGCTCAGGGCTTCTCCATCCTACAACTTGGGGTGGAGGGTTAAAAAGTGGGGTGGGGCTGAGGAGGATGAGGAAACAGATGTTAGTCTAGTTCTTGGATGAAAAAGTAGAAAGTTTATTTTTCAGTCCAGCTTTATCAGCAATAAAACTGATATTTTTATACCCATCTGCATTTGTTACCAGTTCCAAGCAGAAGAGGTGAAGGAGGGATGAAAGAAATTCCACCATATTTATCAAACATTGAAAACAATAAGGCCAGTTGCAATTAAAAATAAACGCCAGACTAACCTCCATGGATAAAAATCCACTGGTAATAATAAACTTAGATGTAATTCGGTAATAAACTCCTATTACTTTGCTGGTAGCCCCAAACTGAGAATGCATTCTAGGTCATCAGTTTTAAAAGTAACATGGTATATTTCATATCAAGTAAAATGTCCATTGAATATCCCTCTTGTGCATTTTATTTGCATCCAAAACAGTATAAAAGTGTTTTTGTTACATAAACAAGTTACTTAATAGACGGGGTACAGCATTACTTAGTAATTTGGAAAATGTTTACAGCTGTTTTGGTATGGATCTTTAAAGAAAAAAACATGATGCAACTCTTTCTATAGTCTTATCCATTATTCTCCAATTTCTGTGGGCAAGCAAATCATTGTTCATTTGCATCATGGGAAATAGACATGGGCAATCTATTTATCCCTGGGTTTTCTCTTGTGATGTTTATTCATGAGTTTTGGGCTTTAATTTCTCTTGGGTAAATTTATAGCACTAACTGCAGGTTGGGAATTGTACTTTCAAAATTGGGCTTAAGTAGCTAGTAATTCCAGAGTCCTTTATAACATAACTATATTATGTTCTCTTCTCACCCATCCCTCCCTCCTTCCGTCTCTCTTTTCATTTTCTAAAGCACTTTCAGATACGTAATAAATCTTACTATTGATTGTCATTCGAAGGGGTAATTTAAATTTGTAGTAAGGAGATAGAGCTATTATTCAGTCTGAAATTGCAGTGGTGGTGCAATGGAGAGCCTAGGGCAGGGGACGCAAATTAAGTCCCGAAATGAACAAGCAGTTTGGCTTGAGATGAGTTACCTCTTCTTTCTTGTTAAGGCAGGAGGACCAGAAGAATACTTAAGTCCCTTATAAATGCTGCTTCTGAGTAATTATTTCAAAGGACACAATGAGCTCACATGGATTTTATTTTCTCTTATTTTTTCCTTTCTTTATTTTATTCTAGTGTCCCTTAAAGAGGGTTTTTTTGTTTTGTTTTTTGTTTTTTAGGTTACTTGATTCTAACCAGCAATGACTGATAGAGTTGAAGTGAAAGCAAATAAAAACAAACAAAAAGAATCACACAGGAGCAGGTGAAATGATTTCATCTAAATTTGGTTGTAAGTAGCCTGATGTTTAGAAATAGAAAAGTATCTCAAATATCTTATTTGAGATCCTAAGATAAGGGGGTGCTATTTCGAATACTACCAGCCTAGGGTTTATTCCTAGAGCCAAACTGTATTATATGGGAACTTGTGAATCTTATCCAAAAAACATAAACTTTAGGTTAGAACAGCATAAAGTTTAATCAGATAGAAGGTGCTTTCTTGGAAGAAAAACCCTTATTCTACAAAGTAGGGTTTTCCCCCAAACAAATTTGATGTCCAGCTACTTTCCTCTAAACATATTCCACTAAATATATGTATTATCTGTGGGCAATTAAAATTAATTTAAATTTGATTGATTTGGTTTGGAGCAGTTGTCTAATACTTGTCCTCTTGGAGTAGTAACAGTAAAAACCTAAGCTGGCATCTTAACATTTTTACATTCCTTCAAAAATTGTAACATCCTCCCTCCTCCCCAAAAAAAGGCTTTCAGTCAAAAGGTAACTTTCCATTCCAATCTGTGTGAGATTTATTCTCATGCTGATTTATGTCATTTTGTTTGCATTTTCGGAGTTTACTTAATAAAAGTAGTCAATAAATACATTATAAAATAAAGCAGGCCATCTAATAACACTCAGTCACATGCCAACAATATTTCCCGTACATCGTTTGTTATTTCCTAAAAAAATTAATGGCACTTAGAATTGTTTACAAGGTCAGCAAAAATAAATACATTTAAAAGAAGCAGGGCAAAAAGAAAAAAAAAATACCTTTAGTATCTTGTTCAGGTTCACTTTCTTCTATTAATAGATACAAGACAAAACAAACACACACATTGAACACACAAACAAAAACAACACATCATGAAAAGGGAAAATCTTTGACCACAGAAACATCAGCTGTGCAACACTATTAATTAGAATCTGCTTGTTTCTTATTTCAATAAGAAACAAATGCAATCAAGGGAAACTGCTGACCTTTACAAGCAAACTATTAAATGACATAAAATTTCAAATTACCACTTTTAGTCGGGCAGTACTACACAGAAGATAAACTACAGCATACCCAACAACATAGCTCATTCATGCATTTTAATTTTAATGCTGACAATTACCCTTTCTTTCAAGGCAACAGACTGCCTACTATTCTGCTAAATGGTGTTTTCCCTTTGTTTAGCATGGCTTCTCCTTTTACAAGGCCCTGCTGTGAAGTCAGTGAGGTTGAATCTGGGATCTCAACTGTCATTTCTATGGCAATAGGCTCATGTTGTGGTAAACAGAGGATTAGGGGGTTCCTGCAGAACAGAGTCTACCACCAACAGAGCTTCTCTCCTCTGTACCCACTCCCGGAGGCAGCTCAGAGGGCAGGGAGGAGCAAACCATTATCTTGTAGGAAACTACGAGGGAAGCACGCCATAAAGAAAAATATGAAAATGTCTACATTGCGTATGCAGAATTGAGAATTCATCATTTTTTTTATCCCAGAAAAGAGACGACTGCCAAATTAATGGTTCCAAAATGTTTAACGTAATAACTATATCAGATGGAGATCCCACATGGAGCTCTGTTTTTTCTTTCCTGAAAGTTTGTTTGTGTCCAATTAGACCTTTCTTCTTTAAATTAGTGACGAGCCAACTGCAGCATTCGTTCATAAGTATAAAGTAGCAGTGCTGTTGTTAACGACTTTGAATGTTAAGAAGGTACTTGCATAGCTCTTCGCAGGTTATGGGTATTTGCATGCACGGTTTACATTATCTCCTTTAACCCTGATCCTATCTCTGTGATTAAACATAAATTGATATTATTCAGCCCATTTTCCAGACAAGGAGTCTGAGACTCAGAGCTTTTCTGTAGGTTCAGAGCCAGAGACGCCACACTCCAGTCAGTTTTCAGACATAATTCCGTTCTAACCTGCTTCATAGCAAGAAACCCTCATTGTTGCGCTTGATACCCAATCCTCTTAAATGTAAGAGAACTTATAATTTCCCCTTTTAAATTTTATTCTGATTGAACATTCCCTATCCCCACCAACCAAGTTAGCGGCACCTTCCTGTTTTATTTTTTCAAGGTCAGAGACGACTTTAAAGTTGTTAAATTGAATATATTTATGGTTAAAAGGAGAGTTAGAAGTTTTCTGTCAAATGTGCCTAAACAAAGAAAATCTACTTTTTTAACAACACCCCTAACAGTGCTTGGTGTTTGAAACCAGTTTTTTCATACTAAAAACCGGTCATGTGGACACTTGAAACTATAGAGATCCCTGGTTTCTAACACAGACATAAATCAGGAAAAATAAATGAAGGTCGCTGCTTGGGCCAGATTAGCCCTGAAAAATTGCATTTGAACGCCTTTGGGCTGGGCATGTTTTCCTAGTTCCTCAACAAAATTGTGCTTCTTTCCAAATCTTACTATTTTTGTTTTTCACCAGCCAAGTAACTATCTATGAGTAGCTGAGATGGTCATGGGCATGGGACTCTTGGAATATGAAGTGTCTTCATTCTGGCGGTTATTATCTCCAAAAATTTTGTCCAGCCTCAGTAAATTTTGAGGATCTTATTTGCTAATCATTTTTTTTTCTCGTACACTACTCTTTTTTGGGTTCTGGAGCAAGTGCAGCTCATTCTTAGTCTTCTCTCAATTTTGCAATTATTAGTTTGCTTTGATCTTTTACTGGGCTGTACTTGAGAGCATACCACGAAGACCATGCTGACTTCCCTCTGCTATCACTTTGTGCTTCTTGTTGTTACTGCTGTTCATTTTGCTTGATTTGTTTGGAATTGGGAGCAGTGTGAAATTTGAAAGAATGCACCTATTTCCTCCCCTGTGGATCTACAGAACCAAGTCAAGAGATGAAAGATTGTCTAAGATCTGCCATTTTCCTAGGAGGAGGACTATAAGTTCTACCTGAATTTATGTTTTCATATAGAGACTCTCGAAGTTTCTTTCTAAGCACAAGTGCAGATATACAGCTCTATACATATGTGTTTACACATGCTTATATTTTTATATAAGTATGTACCACATTCACACGCATGCATGCACAATTGAGATTACTTTAAATTAGAAAAAAAATGATGCAAGAATAATCTGCAAAACTCATTTAAGCTTGAGTACACTCATTCAACGTATGAGATTGTTGGTCATTTCGAGGTCAGACTATAGTCCTAGTTTTTCCATGTATCCTGCTTGCTTAGCCTATGATCCCTCTTGACCTCTGAACTTACTGTTTTACCACCTATCAATTTTTAAGTATTTGACTTCATGGTCTTTATTCCCTTTTAACTGCTTTATGTGTAATGCATCAGTCTTGCCTTCCAAACTGATGTGTAATCTCCGTTGGAGGGCGGAGGCAGGGAATGGCATAGCATACTTTACTTTTGTTGTTTTCTTTTCCTTCTAAAGTTTAGCATGGTCTCTTATAGAAAAAAGAAAATACTTAAAAGAGGAGGTGGGTACTGATTCATTTTCCTTTTCTACTTTCTTGGAATTGTTCAATAAGACATTTATAATAGAGAATCAGAGACTTCTCTTATTGGAATAATTTAAGATATAATCAACATCTGAGTTAAATAGTATATACATTATTTTCTTGAATACTTTGATTTATGGGGGACTCAGCACTATCATAGCAACCCATTTAAAATATGTTTTAAAAAAAAGGAATATATTCTAAATCAAACCAAAATCAGTCTCCTTGTAATTACCACCCACAAGACTTAGTGTCTATTCCTATACACTGGACCAAAAAAAAAAAAATCCATCAAATATTTTCGTTTTTCCAAGCTTGTTAGCTCCAGTTCACCATGCTGATTGCTAACTTTTGGACTTTCTTATCTCACCTTCTTATCTTAATTTACCCCCAGAACTAAAACTAACATATACATAGAGAGTCTTACGAATTCAAAGAATAGTAAGACTCTTTCTAATATTCTACTTCTGTGACTATACTATTTTTATTTGCATTTATATAAAAATACGGTTAGGTCATATTCCATTGAAAATCATAATATCCAACACTTGTTTTTATACTTGCCCTTCAATTTTGAATGTGAGTGTGTGTGTGGGGGGGAATATGATTTGATTTTAAGAAAGATAAATTAAATTTTTCCTATTCAATTCACTGTATTAGTTGATTGGAGAAGAAATTTGGAGAGGGGAAGTGTGTTATTATAGGGAAGGAGGGAAAGCCCTCACAATTCCCAGGCAGAAATGAACACATTCAGTAAGATCCACGTACATCATGTAGACCTTGTGGAGAGGAAGAAAGAGACTAGAAGAAGAAACAGGCAGAACTGTGGGATGGCTCCCATTCTTCAGACAGCAAGAGTGAGGAGAGCCAAGAAGATAACAGGAATCTGGCCACCTAGGCCAAAGTCTCAGTGGAGGCTGCTATTGCACATTCTTGCTCTTCGTAGGATGGCATTGTTTATAATTTTCTTCATAGGCAAAGCCTTAAAGAAATCTCTGAACATCTGGTACTATCAGGATACCATTCTAGGGGCGCCTGGGTGGCACAGCGGTTGAACCTCTGCCTTCGGCTCAGGGCGTGATCCCGGCATTGCGGGATCGAGCCCTACATCAGGCTTCTCCGCAATGAGCCTGCTTCTTCCTCTCCCACTCCCCCTGCTTGTGTTCCCTCTCTCACTGGCTGTCTTTATCTCTGTCAAATAAATAAATAAAATCTTAAAAAAAAAAAAAAAGATACCATTCTAGGACTTTTTCATCTTTCAATGAAATGATTTGCACCAAGCAGTTAATAAAGCACAGTTTTATAATATATATTATGTATAAATATTATATATGTGTATTATATATATTTTATGTATTATAATAGCACACAGCTGGAAAGTACTGGAGGCTGATTTTGAAGCCAGGTCTTCTAGCTCTTTCTTTCTTTCTTTCTTTTTTTTTTTTCCAGAGCTATTTCTAGCTCATGGTATCTTCCTGACTGATGAAAGCTATTTCTCCATCTGCCTTCAAAGAAAGAAGGTATGTTTTATTTTTAAATTTCAGTCTGCCTTAGGGAGCTACATTCCAGATATTGATCGTGTTGAAGACCCTTTTTGTAGGTGTTAAAAGCATGTACTTAAATCCGTTCCTCACTTATCTGAAAAGAGAGGAATCATTCTGTAGAAAGAGAAGTCCATTGTTGAGACCTTATTATTAAAACATGAGTGCTAATCAATACTAGATTATTTGAATCCATTCTTAAATAGGCTACATTTGTCTCATCTAGCATTGCACTTTAAGAATTATTGCGTTGGAGATGCCTCGTGGAAGACAAGCACCACAGGCAGCAAAAAAGGTCATTTTAGTTGTTTTATTTTTTCCTTGAAGAAACTGGCCCCGGGGATTGTTGGAAAGTAATCTTATGGAGACTCGTGGTACTCTGTTTCTGGATAGATTTTGCTTTTCTTTTCCAATCATTAAAAGAACATGTGACAATAATAATAATAATAAACCTGAGTAAATACCTGGATTTTCTCTGCTCGCTTCTTGGTAGCTAAAGCAAAGAAACCCGACCCTGGTGTGCTGCCACTGTTTACGCTTCTGTTTCCTTTGAAGCAGGGCAATGCCTGAGGTTTATCCACTGGCTCCGTCTCTGGAGGAACCAGAATGCAGGCTCCCTTGGAAAAGATGCACAGCACCCTCACAAGCAGCCTTCCTCTGCATCTTCAAAGTAAGGCTGGCCCGGCTCTGTGACATCACGATTCTCTCACGTGGCTTGGGCTGCACACATTTCTGGGGCCTTCGAGATCATAACATTTTCCTAGCTTGTAAATATGGATGGTGAATAATGACCATGAGCATGAAGTGTTTATCAAGTAAATCAGATAAGAGCCACACAAAGTTAACTTGTTTTTAGTTCCGCCCTAGATGTAGAGGGAGCAACTATTAAGAATATTTTGGTTAAGATGGTTCTGAAAATACATTAGAAGTTTAACTGTAAGCCAATGAAGAAGTTGGACTTCAGTTGTGATTCATGTTTTTCATTCTTTAAAAAAGCATACATTCTGGTTTTCATGGGAGGAGATGCTAAGCTGCTTAATTGCCAGGACAGAAGCCTTTCTTGGTTTGCCCTTTTTTAAGGTTTTAATTGTAGGATACTTTTAGAGTTACAGAAGAGTTGCAAAGATAGTGTAGAGGGTTTCCAGGTACGCTTCACCCAACTTCTTCTAATGTTAACATCTTATATAACATGGTACATTTATCAAAATCTTAGTTTACTTTTAAATAACATTTTGGACCTAATCTCATGAAATGGAAGATACTTGAGCTCTGACACCAATCAAAGAAAGTAAAGTTTATTAAGAACAAGAATTTTTTAATTTTTAAATTATTACTACTATTACTGTTATTTTTAACTCACCAAAAATTGTAACTGGGAAAAGAAGTAGGAGCTATAACCTTAAGCTTAAGTGGCACCATGGTGTCCTGGTTCTCTAAAGTGGCTTGGCTTGGGAACATTTCTGTGGTCTTTGAGATGGAGCTCCAGATGCCCAGGTTGGACCACAGCCCTCCAAACTGTAGGTCTCCATGCTAAAGAGATGACATTTGAAAACCCTGTCAAGAAGGGATACCATGTGTTCTAATCTCCGTGTTAGTCTGTGCATCAAATTGCAGCCCATTCTGGTTTTTAAGGCACCCCAGCAGATACTGTCTCATACTCCATAGTCTGTCTTTTACTCCCTGACTCAGCAGCAGCCTGTGCTCTCATGATAAATCTGCCTCTCCCCTACCCCCATCATATCACCGTGTACCATGAGCTGCTGTTCATCAATCAAAGTCTTGACGGACCTCACCTCTCTGAAGCTTTCCCTGATCTCCACCATCTCCCCTGTCTTTTACTGCTGTCATTGCAAACAGTTAAACTTTAATGTTTGTAATTACTTGCTCGCATGCTCATCTTCCTCGCTGAATTTGAAAACTTTTCCAGAAATGAGCCATGTCTGTATCTCTGTATCCTTAGGAATAATCTCATTCCATGAAGTTTATTAGGCACTCAACAAATGAATAAATTTGAAACTTATTCTAACTTTTATCCTATGAGTTATGGATAAGCTAATTTCTTCCTTTAATTTTTAAGCTTTGTCTGGAATAAAGACATTCCGAGTAGAAATCCTCAAGTCAGTTTTTCTCAGTGTGTGGTTCATAGACTACTCAGGTAAAGTTCACTTGGGAAATTGTTAACAGGCCTTAACACAGACCTATTAGATCTGAATCTCTGGGGAATGCATCCTAGAGCTATAACTTTTAATAAGATTTGCAAGGCTTTTGATGTGCATTGAAGTTTGAGAACCACTGCCTTGGAGGGAGAGTTGTATTAATCCATCAATTTTGGTATTTCCAATTCTTTCCATAGAGGTTTTAAAGTGAATATAATTAATGATATGATAGTAAATTAAATGAAATAACACATTAGTATCCGGGCAAAGGAGACTTCCAGTCAGTTTAATGTAACAGATACTATGATTTGGATTCTGAGATACATGTCATGTAGGGCAAAAAACAAAATAAAAATAAAGTACACCATTCTCACTACAAGGAGGGAAACAAAAGGCCAATTTCAGGAGAGACCATTCCTCTCCCACCCGCACTAAATTTTTAAAGCAATTTCTCACTTAAGATCTACCTTAAAGCAGTGAATGATGGAATGATCGGTATTTTCGACAAGATTTTTTGGCGAACCACTATTTCTATAGCAAGTAAAGTATGTGGTAAGCTCAGGATGTGCATTAAGGTTGCTTTGATTTTCCTTTTGTGGATACTATGTTTTTTGTACAGATCGACTCTAAACAGCCCCTTTCCTATTTGCTGGTAAAGGCACATCTTCCTATAGCTTCTTAGATAAGCTTTCTCTTACTACTTGTCCCAGTGGGGCCAAACCAAAGTTACAATCTCTACCAAGTACCAAGCATGCAGGTATAAAACATTGCTGATTGAGGATAGATTTATGTTCTTTGGAAACAGGAGGAGCGGTTGGTAATGTTGACATGCTATTTATGAAATCTGAGAGGCCTAAGCAGCAATATTCTCTGGGTAGAATGTAAACAATGTAAACAACAGGCAACAAGACCACCAACAGCCCGTATTTATCATGGAGTCCCCATGTAGACGCGGCATATATGCTATCTTAGTCCATTTTAAGAACTCTACGCTCTAGGTAATATCGCCCCCATTTCCCAAATGAGGAAATAGACTTGCAAAGGTTGAGTAAATCATCCGACCTCACATAACTAGCAAGTGGCCAAGGCAGGATTAGCAGCCAGATCTATCTGATGCTAAAGCACGTGAGCACTCCAGTGTGCTGGTCTGCGAAACAACACAGAGAGAGAGAAAACTCAAGAATGAGGCAATGGAAGATGTCTTGGCCTGGGAACCAAGGCATCCGAGCTCCTTGCTAACTTGGACAAAGTACTGATTTTTCTAGTATCGAGTTTCCTATCTGTGGAATGAGGGGCACAATTACAGCTTCAGACTGAAAACCTATGATTACTCTTCTGATGGAACCAAAGTTAATAAAAATCAACTCTCTTTTAAAGAAAAATGTAGTGTTTTTTTTTTCCGTTGAACTTGATTGCTTCTACCTCAAAGATAAAGATGGCATGTGGAATAAAGAGTGTGATTATCTCCACAAGTGTTTTTAAATCATTGCTTCTGTCACACAGAAGTTATATTAGTCTGAGAACTAACATTGATAACTATTATCTGAGTGGCTGCTCTGTACAGTCTTATAAGAGCTTTAAATATGTTATCCTAGTTTATCTTTTTTACAACATATGAGGTACAAAGTATTATTAACCTCCTTGTACAAGTGGGGAAACTGAGGCACAAAGAGACGAAGGAAACTACCTGGTATTCCACAAGCGGTGGAGCCAGGATCTGAACTCAAGAGTTTCCTCTAGATTCTGGAGCCCATGTTATTAGCCAGTATGTTAAGTTCCCTCTAAAAATCATGCCTTGACCATACCTTGAGAGCCATGGGAATGAATATACTAATTACAATTTGAAAGTCATATGTTTGATTCCTGAAGGAAATAACTTAAGTGATAGTATTTGAATTCCGTATTGCCCTCGAGTTCTAATAGCTTTCTATTATATCTTTTCATGATTCAAAGTTGTTACATTTTGAAATTAAGGCCAGTGGAGGTATGGCCTTCTCTATCTTGTACAGTGTGAGATGAGTCTCTGTTGCATTAATCAATGCATTAAAGAGAAAGAATGTTTCCTTTTTTGTGTATGTATGCTTGAACTTGTGCATCTCATTTTGATGCCTAAAAAATGAAAATCAAAGCTTACTCTGATTAGAGTATGCATATTTCAGGTCACAGTAACTTCTCATTTCAAATAATATAATGTCCCCGCTATATTAAACAATTTAAGACAAATCTTTGAGGCACATTTTTTTTTCATACCTGCAATTAAAGAGGGCCTACCTGTTTTTTTTTCACTTGATTTCGTATCTGTTCAGTGCTCTAATCATTATATAAGTTTTTCTTTCCTTAGAGAACTTTAGTGACAGCTGTTCAACTAAAGGACCGCTGTAGCATTGTTTCTCGAAAGCGCTATGGGACTTTTTAGATGGGAATGCAACATGATAGCCCCTAAAGTGGAAATCAGTGGATAGAACTCTTTTTTTAGAGCATGCACCTTATTAATCATGCAGATTTAATCTCCCCCATGATAACCCCAGGGGTATCAAAGACTTATGCCTTTTTCTTTGGTTTGGTTTTTAGATACACAAGGTATTCATGACAGCAAATCAAACCTGTTAGTGGCATCAAGCAAGTAGAATTGATGCCGGGAACAGGACCACCGCAAATTTTATTAAAACTGCAAATCACTGAGAGCACAGCACACGTTGGGGTTTAAATACCTCTCTCTGTGGCATTTGTCATATTAAGAGCTGCAGCATAAACAAAGGAAAAAGCAAATCAAATGTTGTGTCCACATTACTTGATCACTTCCACTCTTCTCGATGCAATAAGGAAATCTGATCTCTAGGAAAGAAGGCAGCCAGAAGTCTAACATATTTAAAGACAGTGCCAATCTCTTGTAGTTAGATCTGTTGACATTTGCCTCTGGACATTGTGTGTGTGTGTGTGTGTGTGTGTGTTTATATGTATGAATGTATATATGTTTATGTATGTATATGCATATATACAGATATGTATATCTGTATGTATAATGTAAATGTATAATTTGTTTTTATCTTCTGGGATTCTGTTGTTGTCTGATATACTGCATATGTCTGCAAAAAATCTTCCCAAAAAAGTCTTTGATAGACCAAGTCAGCCCTAAGGATACAGACTGCAGAGAAACAGACTGAGAACACTCAAGGGCCTTGACAAGTGCTGGAAGCTCGTGCACTGAGGCTCACCTTCCCTCCTCACTCCCCAAAACGCCTCTCTGAAGTGTTGAGACAGAGTTCTGCTTTTTGAGGCCTCCTGCCAATGAGGTATTGTTTAAACATTTGGGAAGCCTACAGTGACCCTCTGCCTCAGTTCTTGGTCCTGGTCTGCTTCAAGGGGTCTCATCTACATTTGTACTGGGGCTCAGCCACCTCTCCCCACTGGTGATTGCTGACAGAGAACCCTCCCTTGGTTCCGGCTCCTCTTCTGCCCAATTTTTTCCTTTGTGGCTTAAATCTCCAAGGGTAAACAAGAAATAATAATAATAGAAAATGCAATTGACAGGTTGTCCAGTACATTCAACCTACATCTATTTTAAATGGAGTCTCAAGTATTCTACACTCAGCCAGTTTCTATACACAAAGCAGGATTTGTCTGAATGTGAAATTCACAGACTGTAGTAAAATTGACACTCAGCTCCAAATAAATCATTTCATAATAGTTAAGTCAAAGAATATAAAGGAAACATGTAAGGATATAGGGAAATATAAGAAAATTAGATATTTGTAAATTTTTAAGTGGATCTTTTCCAGTGGTTAAAAAACTCAACAATGACTTCTCCACTCCAGCTAAAAAAAATTATCATATTCAAAGTGTTTAATTTCTGTGGTGTAGTGTGTGTTAAACATGATTTTTTTTAAAGATTTTATTTATTTATTTGACAGAGACAGAGACAGCCAGTGAGAGAGGGAACACAAGCAGGGGAGTGGGAGAGGAAGAAGCAGGCTCATAGCGGAGGAGCCTGATGTGGGCTCGATCCCAGAACGCTGGGATCACGCCCTGAGCCGAAGGCAGACGCTTAACGACTGCGCCACCCAGGTGCCCCTAAACATGATTTTTTAAAGGGAGAATATCCCTCTGGTCAAAACTAGGAAAGTAAGGGGTGCCTGGGTGGCACAGTGGTTGGGCGTCTGCCTTCGGCTCAGGGCGTGATCCTGGCGTAATGGGATCGANGGCGTTATGGGATCGAGCCCCACATCAGGCTCTTCTGCTATGAGCCTGCTTCTTCCTCTCCCACTCCCCCTGCTTGTGTTCCCTCTCTCACGCTGTCTCTATCTCTGTAGAATAAAAAAAAAAAAAAAAAACTAGGAAAGTAAAAACTTGCATTTCAGAGGTCATCTAAAGCCTCCATGATGCAACCTCTCCTTAAAAATCTCCAGCTCTGCCATCCAAATCATCCCATTCCATTGCCACATCCCTGTGCCACTGAGTGTGTGTCTTCCTGGCCTTTAGAGTACTTGGAGAAGACCGATTCAGTAAAGATCCATAAGAGAGACAGTGTGGATCATTCTTTGGATGCACACCATACCTAAAGTAGAACAGGAGGCAGATTGGAAAACAGATAAGACTGTCTCTTGATTTAGAATTCCTTCTTTGGGGCACTAAAAAGTCTCTTTGTCTCTGTTTTCAACCTAACAAAACTAATATGGAGCAAATATAATTGGTGGTGGCAGGGGGGGAGGGGACTACATAGAACCCTGCCACTGAAAATGATGCTTTCATCTCTGTGGGGAACTGATTGAAAGAAATTATCTCAAGAGGAAGGAGTATTTCTAGTTAAATATAAGGAAATCTGTATGAGTCAATATGATTGATTTATTTTTGTTTTATCATTAAATATTCATTCTCAAATTTGGAGAGTGATCTCAGCTTGAGGGCAGAAACCACAAACCAAGTGTGATCATCTTTAAGACCAGTAAGATAAATGTCAATTTCAGAGATATTAAAATGTACAACAAAGAAAACAAATATAAGCCAGTGGTGAGTGTAAGAAACTAATGTCTCCGAGATTCACCCCAGCTATGGTAAAATATTTAAAAATGAACATCTTAGAATCTGTGGAATATGGTATGGAGATTTCTCTTGCCCTCATCACATCCTGCCATGAAACCTATCCTAAAGGCTATTGTCACAGAGGTACATGAGACAGGGGTTAAATTTTCCAAAGGAAGAGCCTCCACCATTATGAGATGGACAACTCTTTTCTGCATTTCAAGTGACTATGGAATTTGGGTGATGATAGATACTTCTCCAGCAGTGGTAAATCATTATACCTGTATAGTTCTTCTCACCTAGCAGTAGTGCTTCTCTTTTCCTTGGGAACTTACCTTTGTTTACTTTGAGCCTATAACACCCAACCACAGAAATGCTCATTGAGAAATCAGAACCCAAACCGAATTTTAGTGTTGGACCCTCCAAGCCACTATGGAATCATAGATTCCAGGTCTGCCCATAAAGTAAGAGAGGAGTCAAGTGGAGGCAGAATCCACTAGCAGGTGCTGCCCTCTGAGCTCCTTCACTTCCCACTGCATCCAGGTGGCTCCCTTCCTCTTGCAGGCCTCAACCTTACTCTCTCTATGGATTGATTCCTTCCCTAAGGAAATGGCATGTTTCATGTTCTGTTCATCAGGACCTCACCCTCAACCCCAGTTCTTCAGCCAATGGCCAAGTGTTGTGTATATCTAATCAACATAGGAACCAATTGCCTTTGACAAAACTTTTCCCATCCCTGAGTTTGTTCTAGAGCAGAATGGGACAGAACTGCAAAAATAATATATCAAACCAATGAACAGAAAGATTGATGTCACTTTATCAAAATAGTATAATGTTTGGAAGAAATAATTTTTTCCAAAACATAAATACATGTATTAATTCTTCCTCTTTATAAAAATCCAAAAAGTATAGAGACCTATGTAAAGCGTATGATAGACATTAACCTCCTATGTAATTCGTTATGCAGAGATGATGACTATTAATAGCATAGTTTATACATTCTGATATAGAATATATAAAACATACTGTTCAGCGTTTCCACTTATGATCACGTTAATATTCCTAGTGAGTCAATATTTCTAACGAGATAGAACAGGACCTTGCACATAGAGAGCACTATATACGTACTTATTAAATAAGTAATAATAAATACAGCAAATAATTATATACTGTTTGCTGTGTGCCTATATTAATTCATGTAATCATTGCAACAACCAAAGAGGTTAGTGCTACTTTTTTTAACCCTATCTTAGAGATGAGAAAACTGAGGCTCATTGATGGAAAACAGACCAAATCACATATCTGGTGGGTAATTGTAGAAGTTGAAGCATGTAGATTGATCTCATTCTTAATAGCCGCATGAGATTTTTTTCACGTACTTTTATCAGTCTCCTAGTGATGCAAATTTATTTTATTTTTTGCAAATTTAAATTCTTTAAAAGTTTTTACTATTATAAATAACTTTGTGATAATCTTGAACATACACTTATGTATATAATTCCTCTAGATAAATGATCAGAATTAAATTATTGAGACAAATGTATACACATTTTAAAGTTTGATTTTTATTAAGAACAAAGAAGAACACCTCCACTAGACTTTACCAAAAAATAGGAATAGTTGAAAGTGTTGGTTTCTTTACTGATGTCATCCTAATTGTTGTCCTTTATAAGTAATGTTTTTTCTTTGATAGTTTAAGATCACCTCTTTGTCTTTGGTGTTTATTATGATGATTCTGGGTCTGAAACTATTAATGTACCTGCTCTTTGTTTTTACCGATTGGGACTCATTGTGCTTCTCGTACTGGAAGATTTAAATCTTTCATTAATTTTGGCAAGTTCTCAGTCATTATGTTTCTGCTCATATTTTCTCTATTCTCTCTTTCTGTAATGCATATCCTTAATTATTTCTTTAATTCAGTTTTATCTTTCCCGTCTCTCTGCACTGAATTCTAAATTCTGAAGAGGTGACTTCTAATGCATGCATTAACTCTCTATGTCTAACATACCAGTATTTATCCGTTGAATTTTAATTGTAATCATGTTTTTCATTTGTTAAAATTATTTAATTCCTTATCAGAACTGCCTTTCTTCTTGTGTATTTTTCTTTGTTTTTTTTTCTCCCTTTGTGTCTTTAATTAATTTAAACATATTTGTTTCCAATTCTCTATTATATTGTGTTAGCTGAATTTCCTGGGGTTTCAGTCCCTTTGCATATTGTGTCGGCTAAGGCTAACTCTTGCTTAAGGCAGCTTGTTTCCTGTGGATGCTATAATTTTGCATTGTGAGCTCATCCTCAGTGTGGCTTTATTATGAAAATCCTATATAATCTGGGTAAGGTATTCTTTAAAGCTTTTTTGTTGTTAAATTTTTGGCCCAGGACCAGTTTTTATGTTAATTTCTCTAGCTTGCGAACACCAGATGGTGCTGGCTTTATAGTTCTGAGCATTGAATACAGATTCATTCATAAGAAAACTTGTTTTTTTCTTTCTCATACCTAGAATTCAGGTAGACAACCAAGCCTCTGTATTGTCTTTCTGTACCATCGGATGGAATTTTTCTGGTCCATCTTTTTCACTTCTGTGATTCTAAGCTTTCTACAAGGTTCTCAGTGCTAACCTTCATCCCATTAAGAGTCTTAAAACAAATATTCTAGGTTATAAAGATGGACACCTGTGCCATTGGCTCCAGGACAGTGCAGAACCAGCTCATGAGCTTACTGCTGTTTTTTCAATTCCTATTCGTTCCTGGCCTCTGGAGATATAATTTTATTCTGTGGGTTGTATGATTAATCCAGCAATTCTGGGTGTTTGTAGTAGGAAGATACTCATGTTATCTTCTCTGTCATATTGCTGGTGCTATAAGTGTTTAATCCTACATTCATATATTTGATATGAAAAGATGCCATGATTAATTGCTTCAACCATTCTCTTGTAATAATTCTCAAATCCTTTGTCCTGTTTTCCTTCCTGGCAAACTCCAATGCCTGTATCTTGCCTTTGGATTTGGCATTCTACTTTTTCTGACATTCTGCATTTTCTGCAATGAGCGACATTGATGTCACTCCATATTCATGTCCCATTCTCTACTAAAACTTTAATGTTACCTAGGACTCTTAGTTCCCCTTGTGAATCATCTCTCCCATTCTCAACAGCTATTTTAAAACCTTTCCACTCTTCTCAGCCCTCCACCTTCCTTTACAGAAGTATTTTCAGAAGATAAACTTACTTTCTACTTCCTAAAGGAAATAGAAACCAACAGAGCTTTCTCAAATTCCATCTACCGAACTCATTAACTCGTGTATACTGGAACATACCTCCTTTCTCCTTCCTATTACAAGGAAGGAAGTTCCTTCTTCCTAAGTACAGTGATCATATAATTTGAAGCCTGGATACTTTTGAAGGTACAAGGAGGACTCTATTAATAATTATTCCAGGACAACAGGTGTAAACCAGAACTGTCCTGGGCAAACTAGGACAAGTGGTCACCCTCTGTATAGGGTTTATCACTTTACTTCTCCCCTCAATACACTGTTTTTGCCTTCTCAAGCACCACATTCCCTTGAATATTCTACCTCTCTCCTTTATATTTAAATGTCCTTTTCTCTGAGCCCCTTCTCATTCACATTTTAACGTTTTCAGTATTTTTTAAAACATTTTAATCTTTTTAAAAGAGAAATCTTGCAAAGCAACATTACCTATGTACCATGTATACCTCTAGCTACTGCTCACTTTTTTGACTTTTCCCTCTTCTTTACCAAATTCATTGAAAAATTTGTTGATACCCACTGTCTCTTTTTTTCAGCTCCTATTCTCCATCATTTATAGAATCGTGGCTTTTTCTCTCACCCCTATTCTGACACTACTCTTGGCAATGTCACACATGATTATCTGTTCCTTAATAGAACACACAGAATTTAGCATCACTCAGTCTCTTAGACCCCTCTGTGAGTTAGTTGTCCTCTCTGTTCTTAGTTTCTTAAAATGGCACAATGATAGGACTTTCTTACTGTTAGTGAGGATTCAGTAGAATAACCCATGTAAGCATTTAGTGTTTTAAAATGTTAGCCATCCCGTTGCTCATCCTTTTGGAAAGACATCCATGTTTGGCTACCCTTGAATTAGATGGTTTCATTAGTAATTTTATATGTCACTGTTTGAACTTTTTAAGGTAAGACAGAAACGTAGAATATCTTTATGTTGCCATTCCAGAGTTCCAGCAGCCTGAGGATGGCGATCTAGAAAGGGAGCTTAACTGTCGTGTTGAAGGCTGTTTCATGTTCATTACAGCAGCTAAGATTTGGTGAAAACACTCTACCAAATCCACACTTGGTACGCTTCTCCCGGTTAGAAGCCAGCAACGACAAACTTTTCCAGGGCATGACCATGTGCAGTATGTGCAGCCCGGCATTGAATGACATTATGGAGTTCTCATTCTAATTTGCTCAAACGAGTTTTCAGAGTTACTGACACAATGCATAACAAATGCTCATCTGCCTCCCTGACAGCCCTGCCCATCTTCGCCCTCATTATTGCCCAGGTAATAGGTCTTTACAGACACATTCGGGGTTGTGCCAGCTTCTTTTCAGTTCGTTTTTCACCTGTTCTGAATTGTTGGTTAAATTGGGCCTTCCTTTAAATAGATCATGTCTGCCTTATAGCTTGTGGAAATGCCTTAATTGTTTCTTTAAGTGGAAGCCAACCTTTCAGAACTTCAAGAGAAGCTACACAGATTTGCTACAATTTTAATGCTCTAATAGTAATGATTATAATTGATGCCATTTATTAAATGTTTATTATGTACCGGCAACTCTGCTAAGCATGTCACAAATTTTCACATATATTGGCTGCTTTAATAGGGACTAAAATGGAGTAGAAATAGATGTGTGCTAAAAGGTTCATCTTACCTACTGTTAGGGTAACTTTAGATGATATTATGAACTCTCAATACTAGCAAGTTTAATAAGACCTCTCTATATATTAACTGTTAAGGCAATGAGCATGACCATTTAAGTGTTAAGAAGAAAGAAGACCGTATTCAGTTTTACTGATAGGTACAATGCAAAATTAAATGGCAAAGCAAGACCAAACTGTGTAATTGGACTCCAGCTAATTGTGATTTGTGTTCATTTTCTCTAGGTCAGTGTTAAAGCAAATATTTTCAGTATCTATGAAGACAGTGACCTATATTATAATACAGAGGGCTTATATTTAATATCTTGAAGAGGAAAGTCTTTATATTATGTACAAATGGATAACATTCATTCTGTATTATTCCACGTTCAGTTCAAGGAAACACTGAATCCAGGCAGATAGTGTCCAAATGTGTGATTGCATTTGTGTGGTTTCTTTTCACTGAATAAGTCACATCAACTGGTTATTGCATACTGAGCTTTAAATACCATTGCTAATGCAGAAGATACTAAATTATAGCAATTATGCTGAAAAAAATATATATATATTTACATCTGACAGCCATTATTCCCATCAACTTCATTCTTTTCTATGAGGAGTTAATAGAGATTCTATGAGCAATTGATGCAATGATAATAAAGATGTAATAAAGATGTTACCTCAATTAGAAGCAAATGTGGGAAATGAGATTATTAATACTGTGAGAGGAAGACCTGCCTAGGAAATAAAGATAATCTATAGGGAGCTAATAGAAAATGGTATGATTGAGAAGGAAGAGATGTGGGCTTAAGGGAGTAGGATGGAATCAAAGTATGCCTTGGGGAACTCCTGAAGTCTCTCCCAATTGAACTGTAATATGGGCCAGTGTGAGAAAGTCCAAATACTTTATCAATCAGATAAGAGAAAGCAGAAAAATAGGTGATGATTCTTATAATCAGCATTTATTGAGTGTTTACAAAGGGCCAGGCACTCTGCTAGCTACTATCAACACCTTACCTCACTGAACACCCATAACAAATCCCACATTTCAGAGGAGAAAACTGGGAGCCAGAGAGATTAATTCTACAGCACCCAACAGGAAGAGCTGGAAAGAGTTTTGTGCTTAGCTTTCTCACTGAGCACAGGCATGCTGGTAGTTTCTATTTTTAAGCAAAATGTGATGGAATTTTAGGTCAAGAAGGATCTAACAATCAGGTGGGTAGAATACCTAGCCCTATCTGGATTCTGATTTCTCAGTGAAGACCTTTACAACTAGTTGTAATTGAATTGGTTGGCTTTAAAAAGAGATTTTTAAAAATGAAAAATACTCACAGAACTAAGAATATTTTTAGGTATACATTTTGAGTCAATATTTTATTTTTCTCAACCCTTTGTGACAGAATACAATCTGAAAAAAGTTACTTTTTTTCTTTTGATCTTTTTAAAAGTCATGTCTATATTCTGAAAAAGATAAAATAGGAGTTTTCAAATATATAACAAGGGAGAATTGCCTAAGCCAAACAGAAGTTCTGAGCTGGCGTCCTACTGTTTTAGTATTTTAGTGAATTATCAGTGATTGTGGGCAATAGATGGAATATGACCTGTTATACTAGCAAACACTTCTTTCTCTTTTCACTTTTTCTTTTCAGAGTTTTGACCTTATGCTTTAGTATCTGGAATACTTGAGGGAACTGGTCTACCTACATCTCTACCTTTGCAAGCTAATGTCCAGCCTTCACAGTGGAACGTGAGGCCCTTCTAAAAGCACCATAATGGGAAGGAATGCAACTCCTTACCCTCAACTTCCAGCTTCACCAATTTGGAATATGCCGTCCCGAGGCTGTTTTTTGCCACACATCGATAATGTCCTGCATCTTCCTTTTGCACATTATGAATCCTTAAACTCCCAGATTCAAGAACTGCAATGCGGGAATTTTCCTGCCAGGGATAGGGACATGAATTTTAAAACTTCCATGGCTTTATTAAGAGATCATTTGCCTTACTTCCTCAGGTCATCATCATCGCTGCTATCATCAAAAATATCACTTGAACATTTATTTGGCATTTATTTTGTATAACATACAATATTAAATGGGACAATATAAAATTACCTAAATTAATTTTAACAATGATTCTGTAAGATATAGTTTATTTTCATTTTCTTTCATCACATGGGGACACCAAAGGCTTATTTGATTTCCTAAAAGTCACACCCAAGTCTGTTTGATTCAAAACACTCTGTATGGTATCCTTAGAGGAATATCCAATTTGAAAAATTGGAAAATTCTACAAATAATATAAAAATTCGCCTTAGAAGTTAAAACATCAAAGTTATCTTCCCTTTGGGGACTCTAAACTCAGTATCATACAAAAATTCCTATGTTTTTATTGTAGGAAATCCACCAATATTTGTAACAAAAGGAAAGTCAGAAATTCTATAGATTATCATAAACAATTTACCATTATACTTCATTTCAATTAATTGACATATATCAACACCTACGTATTCTCTGTGAAACATTCTGAGCATAGTAAGATGAAAAACCTCACTGAGTTCATAGTTAGTAGGTGACAACGACGATGCAGTGTAATCATTTACCAGTAAGTGTAGGTATGAGGTACAAAAGCAATACAAAATAAGCATATACATAATAGATTTTTAATTTGACTGCTCTGTGCCTGAGGTATTTGCCAGGGAGTTTGTTAGCCAGTCTTGATGTCCATGCTCTAACTTCACTCGAGGTTCTCACTCCTTTCCTTCCAAACCTCCTTTCTCACTTACCTCCCAGAAACTGTTTGTCGGGTCTAAGACCTGGATTTTAGTTTCATGTTTTTTATCTCCTCTGTCCCAAAGATTCAATGTCAAAAAATAAAATGATTCAACTAACTGACCAATCAACAAAAAAACACTCTAGCTTTGCTTTGCTTTGCTTCCTTTTTCATCCCTGTAAAGAACTACTGGTCCCCAACTCTTTTTTTCCCTAGCCAACTCCAACTGGAATGCCTTATAGTTTGTGTGTATGGGAACAGGAAAATTTAAGTTTGGTTAAAATGTTATATATGGGAACAATTTTATACTAGAAATTTGTAACCATGTAACTGACTTTGCAAAGATTTGTTGTATTTGAAAACAAGTTGTATAGACATGTTTTCATAATAATCACTTACCCTGAGAGCACTGTCCCCTTTAATCCATGACACTGATGGTTTGGGATTGCCCATTGTGGTACATGGTAGAACTGCCTTTAATCCTTCTATTATTTTTACATTTATGGGAGGACGAGTTATTTTCGGCTCTAAAGGGAAACAAAAATTCAAAATTAAAAAGGCAATATGGCTGCATTAAACTTTCTCTTTTCTATTTAAGTCTAAATATCTACTTTAAGAATAATTTATTACATTATAGGATTTACCAAATGCTAAGACAGGTTTTGAGTGGATATCAGATGGAAATCATTTTTCAAAGTTTTGGTTATCTCTTTTATTCACATCTTATTTGAAAAGCACAATTCATGAAACATATTAGGAGTTTGAAGTCATAGTATTCTTCACTTTAAAAGATAGTTAATGAAAAGTGGATTAAAATAAACTGTCACCATAACAGTTCAACATTATTTAATTCATACCAACAGACACGAAAACATTTTAAGAGACATTTTTGATATATTTTTCATATGGTTCTGAGTTATTTTTTCCCTTTCCCTTTAGTCTCACTTTGACTCTTAAATTTGGTGATTAAGAATTAGATACATTTATCCTCTGAAAGTAAACTAGACGTTATTATATCAGTAATTGGAGAAATTCTGTCATAGAATTTAGAGTAATTGTACTCTGTGAAGCAAACTTTTGTAATTTACTATTCTGTGAAATGCTTTTATGTTAATTCTGTCAGAAGAAAGTTTATGCCAGCTACTGTTTATTCTCTGATAGTAAGCTTTCGGAAGAACTTATTAAATCTAATGTATAGAAGAATTGACAAGTTTAGGAAGCCTGTTATTTTACTACATGAAACATTCATAAATAATGAAAACTACATTTATTTCCTTAGGAATTTCATATTACAGATACAAAACAGAGGTCTGTCTTTGCAGGAGAGACTACTGAGAAATGGATACATTTTATTTCTTTCAGATCATGTGCTAAAATCAGTGTGTTACTTTGAGGGAGAAAAGCATGAAATAAGGACTTTTTCCTCCTATTTTAATTGTGCATGTGGGGGTTGGTGGTGGTTGGAAGTGATATTTGCGAAGACGGCATGATCTGTTGATGTTTAATCTAGGCATTTATTGCCATTTAGAGTTGGTATGGTCTTGGATTATGGCAAAATTACAAGACAGGCTTTAAACGTGTTATAGGAAAGTATCAACTTTGTCACTTTGCCTGCTGTCTAAAGCACACAACTCTCCTCAGCAACAACAGTGAACACCTACATTTAGATGATGGCCAGGCACCTCAGTTGTGAGTTGGGTTGTCATACGGCTGCTGGCAAAAGCTTAGCTTAAGAGCTGATATTCCTATGACCTAGTCCAAGAGAGTGTTACCCATTCTTTCCCTTGGGTTCCTTGAACTGATCCCTGTGCCAGATGTCTTCAGATAACCTTTGTTTAAAGAAAATAACTCCTATCTTCTCAGTGAAATAGATGTCTTGGTCACTTTTTGGGTGAGAGGTGAGGAGAACTCTTGTGGGAACTTGAAGATAAAGTGAACTGGGAATGAGTTAAGCATTGAGTTGAGTCATGGATTCCCCACTGTAAGGGGACACTCTTTGGGTGGAGCCATGAGCACTGGCTCATCTGAGCTGGTCATGATGTTAGTGGGATGCTGGAAGCATCATGCTATGCCAGCATGGAACCCTTAGTTGATGGACCGTAAGGGACTTGGGGGAGGGGACTACTGGGAGAGATCCTAGGATAGCTGGAGTAGTGATGGAGGCCAGGGTCTTGGGGGTCTCAGGAAGAAATTCTCTACCAAGAGGTGTGGGAGTATTCTAAAATGTTAGCAACTGGGATGGCCAAACCTGTGTATACCCACATGACTGGGTGAGCTTTCCTAAGGAGAAGGTGGAGAAAAGAAGAGAAGATTTAGGATGGATCCAAAATAAAGAACATTTAGTGCCAGAGAGAATATGAGAAATGTTCGAAGGAAAGGTAGCACCACAAAATAGTGAAATACTTAAATGTGCTCTGTCTTCAGAATCAAGCCTTTGTTATTTAGCAAAAGAGAACATCCCGGTTTCCTTACTTGATTTTCTCACTGCCCCACATGCTGGAAGAAAGTTTTCTTGTGGGTACATCCCACCCACTTACAGAACCCTTAGACCAGCTTCTCCACAATGTCCCACTAGCCCCTCTACATTCCTATTCTAATGACTCGAGGACTTCATTTATAGGTATGATCAAACATAAAAGATTAATAGATGTTCAAGAAAAAAACATAAACATGGAAAAAAAAGAACCACAAAATCAAAACTTATCATGAAGAAAACAGAAATAAAGCAAGGAAAGGAAGAATATTTTTTTTAAAAAAATGCACTAGTTGGGGCACCTGAGTGGCTTAGTCAGTTAAGCATCTGCCTTGGGCTCAGGTCATAATCTCAGGGTCCTGGGATTGAGCCCCACGTCGGGCTCCCCATTCATCAGGGAGTCTGCTTCTCCCTCTCCCTCTCTCTCTGTCCCTCCCCTCTGCGCATACTCTCTCTCTCAAGTTAAAAATAAAATAAAAACTTTTAAAAAATAAAATAATAAAATAATAAAAATGCATTAGTGATATCCTTACAGAGACTTGAGCAAATATTGCATCATATAACACAGAGAGTTTGCTCTGAAAAAGAAGGAGCAGAGAAGTAATTCCTAGAAATTAAAAATATGGTTTTTTAAGATCAAAGTACTCAGTATAAGGGCAGAACAGTAGAATGGTCATATTGAAGACTTGAGTTCACGATATGGAAGGAAAAGTTAAATAAATCTCCAAGAAGATAGAATAAATATGAGGAGAAAATATTGGGGTAATGAAAAATGGAAAAAGAGATCTAATATTTGTTAATTAAATGTTTAAGAATGAGATAAAATGAAGAAGAAAAATAGAAAAAAGTATATTTCATTTTGGAAAAAAAAAACCCTTTGGTTTTAGATTCAAAAGGCCCACCTAAAATTAAGTAGGAATAATAAAACACACCTAACATTCTTGTGAATTTGAGAAATTTATGAATTCTAGAAATGAAGAGAGAAAATACTAAAATTTTTAAGAAAGATAAACACTAGAGTTACCTACAGGGATAAGAAAAAGATTTCTCAGCTGCAGCATATGCAAGTTAATAATTATTTAATAAAAGCTAAGGGAAGAGCCTTTTTAAACTCTCATCTGTACCGAGACAAATTATTTATCCAGGAGTAAAGGCGAAGTAAAGACTTCCAGCGATGCAAAGATTCAGAAATACATCCTCAGGGGCTCCTGGGTGGCACAGCGGTTAAGTGTCTGCCTTCGGCTCAGGGCGTGATCCCGGCGTTATGGGATCGAGCCCCACATCAGGCTCCTCTGCTATGAGCCTGCTTCTTCCTCTCCCACTCCCCCTGCTTGTGTTCCCTCTTGCTGGCTGTCTCTATCTCTGTCAAATAAATAAATAAAATCTTTAAAAAAAAAAAAAAAGAAAAAAAGAAAAAAAGAAAGAAATTCTTTAAAAAAAAAAAAAAAGAAAATACATCCTCAGATTTTATACGATCACATGCTCACACTTTGAAAAGAAGCAACGACTGACTTCCTTCAGCAAAACAAGGACCACGAAGTAGAAAGATGAAGGATAAAAGAAATAGTGATGACAATCAGAGATAACAACAAAACTTGTGATAAAGTTCCTGGGTGGAACCGACCCGCTGATTTGTATGGCACCCAACAGCATGTTGATGTGATCTTTGCCATCAGCAGTGTGGTGTCAGAGAGGAGGAAGGAAGTAAAGGTTACATTATGACAAGGTGGGCAGTCTGCAAGCAGCTAGGGCTCCCAGCACTGGAGGTCATGAGATTTGACGGTGCTGATAAGAGTGCTGGATGATAGAACACCACGTAGGAGAGAAAGCCAAGTGGAGAGAGAACTGAGGGAGGTCCCAATTGGGGGTCAGTGGAAGGGAGAACGGAGGAGTCAAGGGCAGGAGAACGTGAGCACGCTGGTGATGGCTGCATAGTAGGAGTAAAGAAGCGAGAGCTGGACTCTGTTCTTAGCTGAGAAAGAGACGATGGAGTTTGTGCCTTCTCTCTGGAGGCACATCATGAGGGTGGGAAAGTGTTTTCTTCATGGGACAGGGCTAGAAATAGAAGCATCCATGTTCAGAGTATGACATACTGTAGCTTGCGATTTTAAATACAGATCATTTCCTGGGGGTGACAAGGTCATTGATGGGGTTGACTGATAAAAGGTTAAGACAAGTGTCATTGGACTTGTGGAGGTCAGGAGTTGTAGGGATGAAATGGCTAGAGGCTGTTTTACAGTTGTTCAAATCCCTTAAGATGATAGCAGGAGTAGGGATGGATAGAAAGATAATGAGTCTGGAGTCAAAGTCTTTGGTAGATGTTGGGGGGCCGGTGCAGGGGAGTGCCTAGAAGTGAGTAGGTGACTTGAATACATGTACAGGATAGAATGGCTAGAATGGCACACGCCCTTATGAGAGGAAGGATTTTGCACAGCAGTAATGGCTTGAAAGGGGCCTAGGAGTCCTTGCTAGCCCTGTAGACAAGAAAAGTGGGAAAAATAAACAGCCTCCAGTGAAACAGAAAAGCCACTCAAGTTTGAAAAGTCATCCAAGAAAATCAAGTTTGAAATAAGTCAAAAGGGTAGAAGTGTCTGCAAAGAGATTAGAGATAAAAAGCGCATCTGGTTGGAACTGTTTTAAAGGTGCACGGAGAAGATTTTAGAGGGAAGTTGCCTGGTGGTGGAAGGCAAGATGGAGTGGACAAGGTGCTATGGACAGGCAAGAAAACAGGAGAGGCTAGAGAACTAAGGGGCTTGCCTGTAGTGGAGGACAGGAATACAAGGTGTAGCATTCACTGCCTCAAGGTTATGTTTTAAACTTGAACTTAGCTGGCTGCTGAGCCTGCAGGTGTGCGGGAGGCTCTTTTTACTGCCTGCTTTGGGGTGGACCAAGTCAGCTTTAACATCATGAGCAGAGGCTCTCTCCCACTCACTCATCTTCACTTGAAGAGCCCCGCAGCTCTCCACGGCGCCCCCCACGCCGTTGTTGGCTGTGCAACAGTAGATGCCATCGTCACTGTCTTCCACGCTCAGGATGGTGAGGAGCTGCCCGTTCTCGCGAATGCTGTACCGGGTGTCAAAGAGCCTGCAGGTCACAGACAGCAGTGGCAGGTTAGGACCTCCTCTGTGATGTTTTTCGGCTATGACTAACTGATCAAAACAGATGACTTGTCAATGGAGGAAGCAGATTAAAAGCAAAAGGAAAGTCGAATGCGTTCTGAATAATAGAATAACCTTAGTTGGTAATAGAAAGCTAACAATGCATCCTAATCTTCCCTATGCTCCAGTAATCAAAGCACCACTGAGTCCCTCCAACATGCTTTCAGAAGGTGGTATCTGTTGATAAGAACAAACATAAAGTTTACTTTATTCAGCAAAGTATTTAATTACCAAGATACATGAGTTTTCTCCCCATAGTTACTGGAAAGTTGCGGCCAGGGAATGAACACACCATGTAAATGTGACCAGTGGGAAGAACTAAATATTTATAGAAGTGCCTAACAATTAACTGAGCATTCATTATTAAACAAATATTTGTTGAGTGCCTGACAAGTGCCAAGCACAATTCTAGTTCCTTGGAATATATAAGGAAGCAAAACAGCTTCAAACTATAAAAATAGATGTTTTGCATACATTATCTCATTAAATTACATGCTGTTTGTTGGGAAGGGAATTAGGGAAACAGAAAAATGTGAGGGGAAGCATCAACATAAAAGTGGGTTTTATGACCAAATAAAGATTCTTTATGCAAAATGTATACATTAGGCAGAAAAATGTTCCCCCCAAAATCCACGTCTTAATCCCCAGGACCCGTAAATATGTTACCTTACATGGCAAAGGGATTTTACAGATACCAAGGGTCTTAAAATAGAATATCATGGCTTGTGCAAATTGGCCCAGTGTAATCATGATGGTCCTTGAAAGATGGTAGAGGGAAGCTGAAGAATGAGAGGAGCTGCGACGGTAGCAGAGGGCAGAGGGATGGAATTGCTGGCTTTGAAAGTGGAGGAAGGGGCCAGGGAAGGCAGGTAGCCCTCTCGAAGCTGGGAAAGGCAAGAAATCAGATTCTTCCCTGGTGCCACCAGGAAGAATGTAGCTCTGTCAACACCTGGATTTTAGCCCAGAGAGACCTATTGCAGACTTCTGACTGCCAGAACTGTAAGATAATGAATCTCTATTATTTTAGGCCACTAAGTTTTTGGTCATTTGTTACAGTAGAAATAGGGAACAAATGTGAAAACAAAAAATGGGAAAGAAAGTGATTCTTGATATTCTACTCTCAACAGGTGACTGTCATCCTGGAGAGGAACCAAAAGACGTGTAGTCAGTTTTGGTCTAATGTGACTAAGGATAATGTAATCACTGGGTAGTTCACTAACTCACAATAAATAATTGTGGCAAGCCATGATACTCCCTCTCACGTAATTTTGCTGATTTTGTTTTGTTTTGCTATGTGTAAGTGTTCATGGAAAAATATGAACATTGGAATATTTTACAGATGTGCTTGTGGACCAAGAGTCTAGCCACTCTGTGAAATACAAAGTGTCCAAGATTTATAAGCTGTTGCATCGTTGTTGCTTAATTAGAGTAAATTCCTTGTGGATTGTGAGGAACACTCAAGTATTTATAATTTTTAAAATAGAATTTTTAGAACAGTTTTAGATTTATAGAAAAATTGAAAAGATAGCACTTTCTGTATTCCTCCCTCATGAGTCTCCTCTATTGTGAACATCTTTGATTAGTGTGGCACATTTGTTACAATTAATGAACCAATATTGATACAGTATTAACTAGTTTCTGTAAGTCTTAGTTTATTCAGGTTTGTTTAGTTTTTACCTAATGTCTCTGTCTGTTGCATGATCTCATCCAGGACACCAGATTACATTTATTTGTCATATCTCCTTAGGGTCTTTTTGACTGCAACAGTTTCTAAGACTTTCCTTGTTTTTGATGACCTTGACCGTTTTGAGGATTACTTATCAAGTATTTTGTAGGATGCCCCTCTACTGGACTTTGCCTTATGTTTTTATCACGATAAATCTGGGTTTGTGGCTTTTGGGAGGAAGTTCACAAAAGCAGAGTGCCATATCACGTCGTAACAAGGGTATGCTATCAATGTCATTTCCCACAGTTGATATTGACCTTGATCACCTGGCTGAGGTGGTGCTTGTCAGGTTTCTTCCGTGTCCAGGTATTCGTTATTCCCCAAAGGACATCGAATATACTTTCAAAATGTAGTTTCTTCCTATCTTACAGATTCTTTGACTAACAACTAACTATTCAAACCTATAGCTCCATTTACTTCTTATTTATTTGTAACATTTTTGCCTTATAATAAAGGGAAGATTCAAATGTACTAAGTGATTTTATTCACAGTATTACAAGCCAAGTTGGCATGAGCTTATATTTATTTACATATAAATAAATATATATGCATAAATATAATATATATATTCTAATGCTGATTTTCTTTGTGTAATTAAAAAAAACTCTTTCATTGTCCATTTCTCCATCTCCTTATTATGTTGAGAGAGAAGCATGAGAGGATCACAGTGCCATATTTTTTAAAGCTATTTATGATACAGGCATTGAACTTCCTTCCCAGACAAGTTGGAGGGCTGTGGCGGGGAGGGTAGTGTTTGCATATCGACCTTTAAATACTGAATGTTGACTACCTAACAACTATTATAATTTCAAAGTAGGGAAGAATATAAATATGTCAATATATATGCAACAGCTATAATGTAATGCAAATCTATCTAACTTCTGTGATAACTTCACAGATTCTTTTCCGACCACTGTGATTCATAATCCATATTTACAATGAGGTTTTTCTGTATTATTTAAAAACATTATTTTATTTATTTTACTATAGAAGACAAAGACATAAATAACAGATAAAACTCATGAAAATGTGAAGCATATAAATCGCAAAGCTAACAGCTTAGGAGATAATGGCACAATGACTCATGTTAGAGGGAGACAGGAGAGTGAGTTGTGAAACACAGGGAGAGCTGGTAAGGTGTGTTGAGTGTAGGCAGTAAGTAAAATAGCAACCTGCCAAAGATTGATGGAATAGATAGAAAATATGATGGAACAAAGAAGAGTATGGCTTCAAGTAGAAAGGGATGGAAAGACAAGTTTATAATCATGCCCCTCTAGACCAACATCTCTGTCACCCCTAAATCAAGCACCCATTGGTGACATAAAATGTGGTCTCTTGAGGCACCTGGTGGCTTAGTCAGTTGGGTGTCTGATTCTTGATTTCATCTCAGGTCACAATCTAGGGTTGTGGGACTGAGTGCCATGTCAGTCTCCGAGCACTGGGCATGGAGCCTGCTTTAGATTCTCTCTCTCCCTCTTCCCCTCCCTGCTCTCTCACTTCTTCTCTTTCTCTTAAAAAATAAATATGTGGTCCCTTTATGGTCCCATGCACTCTACCCAAGAAACACACTTAAAATCCATTGCTGTTCAGCAGGCTCATTGGCAAGCTAGAGTCGTGGCCAGGTGTGCTTGTGTCTCTCCAAAGGAGCAAGGATATGTTAGTAGCTTCGGGTGTCTTCTGCCTGTGGGCTCAGCCTCCACGCTGGTCCTTGTAAGAACACTGCCGTGGGGAAGTCTGAGGCTCAAGAGAGACTGGACATAGAAACACTGAGTGAACCAAGGTTCCTAAGTACATTAACTTATCGCATTTCTTTCCCCTTGTCTCTATCTATGTATTTTACATGGATTTGATCAACTGTATTTCAAGCATCTTATTTTGAGGCTTCCTCTTCCAGGACTTTTGAAATAGCTTGCTTGGGAGACAACCAGAAGGTGATAACAGCACAGGGTTCTTTCCCACATTACAACATGTATCATAGAAGGAAACACTTAATTTCATTAGGGTTTAGTGCAAATAAAGACATAATTTTTCCTCATGCAAGTTCATGGACCTCCGTCTATGGATACCAGCGTAAGCACTCTGGCCCTAGTGCAAAGGTATATTGCCTGCTGGGAAGCCAGTGGTTCCCTTCCTTACAGATTTTTTTAGAGTGTTTTTGATCAGATAACTATTGTAAATGAGGAAAAGATAGCATGACCTTTTCATGTCAAGTGGGAATTTTATCTGTTGGAGAGGCTGCCTCATTATATATCAGGAGCCCCTTCTGACTTTCAAAAGAAAAAGTTACGGTGACCTAGAGGTCAGGTTCCTAGACAACATATACTTTGTTTTATTGGGATAGTAGAAATAGAGGAGATAAGTCTGGTCCCTGTTAATTCCCCAGCATGTCCTGAAACATGTGCTCTGTGCCCCCAGACCTAGGATGCCATGGTGTTTCCTAACAGGGTCCTGGAAATAGCCCAGATGTCCCCATGTCAATGAAATCTCTCTTTTGCTTTGGGCAATTCTCTTAACCTCACTGATGTTCGGATCTTACATGTATAAAACGAGGACATTTACATTTTTCATATTCTAGAAGGGGAGCTTTTGTACTACCAAGAGCTGTGATTCCATTTATGACAAAGTTAAATTGCAAGGCAGCAGTGGACCTTCTTACCAGAAGAAGGCAGAATACGTACTTAATGAGAATTTTATTTCTGGTCCAGGAAATTTCAGGCTGGGGATAGGATTCCACTGCACACATGAAAGTAGCCACTTCTTCAACTAAGGCATCTACTGTTTCCAGAGGAGTAGTGATGACAGGAGCTACAAGGAGAGGAGACAGCAGATGAGAACATTCTAGAATGCTGTTTACTAATCCTCTGTGAGCAGTCAGAGGCAATGACTACCTGAATGAGAATTATATTTACCCATAGTAGAAAGTTGCCCAAAAGGAAGGAAGATCTTACGTAGAGTATTTTGTTTCTACTTTAAACGAGGTATTTGAGAATCGAAAGAGAAGGCTCTCAAGAGAGTGGGAAAGAATTTATTTTATATAAGTAGGGGCAGATCCAGGGTTTGTGAAGCCCAAAGTTATGTAATTTGGGTACACACCTTGAGGAAAAAAATATAAAATTAGACATACAAAATATCTGTGGCCACCCAACACAAATCAGCTTGAAGGGAAGTATGACTAAAGGGAATCAGAATGAAAAGAGGTCTTAACAATTGTTTAAAAACAATTTTTTTGGGGGCGCCTGGGTGGCACAGTGGTTAGGCATCTGCCTTCGGCTCAGGGCGTGATCCCGGAGTTCTGGGATCGAGCCCCACATCAGGCTCCTCTGCTTATGAGCCTGCTTCTTCCTCTCCCACTCCCCCTGCTTGTGTCCCCTCTCTCGCTGGCTGTCTCTATCTCTGTCGAATAAATAAATAAAATCTTTAAAAAAAACCAAAAAAACAATTTTTTTCTAGATTTCATAATAATATATGTTCATATGAACACATTGCTAGAACCCACTGACGGGTTTAGAAGGGCGCTCCTGCAAACAAAAGATTTTAAAGCCCAAGCTTCATCAGATTTGCAAAGAATTCATATCTGCATGTGAGTAGATTAGAAAAAGACTCAATACGTAAAAAGACAAAATACCCAAATAAAAAATGGGCAAAGATCCGCATAGACATTTCTTCAAAGAATTTGTATAAATTTCATTTATGTTGGAGGCACAAGCATGTGAAAAGATGCTCGATACCATTAGCCATTAAGGAAATGTGAACAAATCACAGTTAGATACCACTTCACATCCACAGCAAATCTGGGCGAGGAGGTGGAAAAATTAGAACCCTTGTGCATTGCTAGCGGGAATGTAAAATGGTGCAGCTGCTGTGGAAAACAGGATAGTGGCTTCTCAAAAAATTAAGCCTAGGATTACCATATGATCTGGCAGGTCCACTTCTGGGTCTATACCCAAAAGTATTGAAAGCAGGGACTCATATTTATACAACTGTATTCATAGCAGTGTTATTCACAATAGCCAAAAGGTGGAAGCAAACCAAGTGTCTATCAACAGATTAACAGGTCAACAAAATGGGCATATCCATACAGTGGAATATTATTTGCCAAAAAAAAATGGAATGAAATACCAATATATACCACAACATGGATGAACCTTGGAAAAATAAGCTAAGTGAAAGAAGCCAGTCATAAGAACAACGTACTGTAGGATTCCATGTATATGAAATGTCCAGATGGGCCATTCTGTAGTCAGAAAATGCATGAGCCACTACCTAGGACCGGGGGAGAGGATGGAGGGATTGGGGGTGATTGGTGGCTTAAAGGACACAGGATTTCTTTTAGGTGTAATGAAAATGTTCTAAACTTAATTTTGATAATAAATGCACAACTCTGTGAATCGTATACTTTAAATGGGTAAGGTGCGTTGTATTTGAGTTATATCCCAAAGCTGGTTTTGTTTTTGTTTTTGTGTTTTGTTGTTATTTTGTTTGTGTGTGTGTGTGTTTGTTCCACAAAAAGAAAGACAACAGGAAGAGAGGCTGTAACATGGTCCTTTCCCTCCTTCTGTTCCCCTGTGAAATGAGGGTCACCTGGATTATAAGAGTTAGGAAGACAAAGAAGTTAAGAAGGATGAGAGCAGGGTGGGAGCGGGATTCACCCTTCTTGAATTCTTAAGGAAACCTATGAATCCACCAAAGCAAACGGGGTGGGGTCCTGGGCATCTCAAGGGCTAGATGGTGTGGCAAAGTGCCAACACCTGTATTTGGGTGAGTCTGGAAATCTACCCCATTGCATAATTTTATTTAAAATAATTATCACTACCAGTTTGTTATCATTATTATTATTTATCAGAGATTTATTTACTGTTTTCCATGTAGCAAGCACCAGGTTCAGTAGAAGCAAAAAGAGGTGTAAAACCCATCTCTGCTACAATCTAGATAATAAACGATCAGCTATAATAGTCAGTTATGCCTGCTCTCCTGGCACAGTTATTTATTTTTTTAAAGATTTTATTTATTTATTTGATAGAGAGAGAGACAGCCAGCGAGAGAGGGAACACAAGCAGGGGGAGTGGGAGAGGAAGAAGCAGGCTCCCAGTGGAGCCCGACGTGGGGCTCGATCCCAGAACTCTGGGATCACGCCCTGAGCCGAAGGCAGACGCTTAACAACTGAGCCACCCAGGCGCCCCTCCTGGCACAATTATTAATGGTGCCCCCTGTCCTCCAAAAGTGCCTGATTTTGGACAATAAATTATATGGTCATTTTAGTTAAAATGCACGGTACACATGACAACCAAGTAAGTGGTATGAACAGTATTTTAGGTGCAGGGTAGGGGGTGATAGCCTCATGAAACACCTGGAACAGCATGGCGCACTGGGTGTTATACGCAAATAATGAGTCATGGAACATTGCATCAAAAACTGGGGATGTACTGTATGGTAACTAAAATAACAAAATAAAAATTATAAAAAAAAATAAGAATGCAAGCCTTAAAAAAAAAAAACAAAACACCTGGAACAAACTGGCACATTGGCCATTAAACATGCATCCACTATCTAGACAAACCTTCTTTTTTCAGTAAACTCAGAGACAAACTCATGGGCCGAGAGTAAGGGAACATGGTGCTTACAAGTGTCCCACGAGGCCCACATCTTCCTTCTTAACGTTGTTCTTTTCTTAAGATCCAGTTCAAGCAGCATCTTCTCCCAATTTCCCAGACTTGCTCGACAGAGCCAAATGCCCTTTTCCTTAACCTTAGGTCATCCTGCAAATGTCACACTTACAGCACTTGTCACACAGACGCTATTAAAATGATCTGTTTATGTCTTTGTCCCATACTCAATTATAAAAACCTTGAGATTTGGGGCCAGGGACAATGTCTTAGACCTTTTTCCATCCCCCGGGTTAACACATTGACTGATGTGATGTTTAAATGAACTGTATGTCTGAGGCCTTTATAAAAGGCATTTTTTTTTTAAAGGTAGAAAGAGAATAGATGGAGATGATAATAAAACCACCACAGAGGCTTTTCAGGAGGATTCATTAAGTGAATATATGTGAAGCATTTAAAATTGTCCTTTGCCCATATGGAACACTGTGTGTTATTTGATTTGGTAATTTAGAAGGAGAAGCCTGAACAATTCAGTTGTTGTCCTGGTCTCTGGATGACTTGCACATTTACCATTAATATTTACTTCTGGGAATCTCTCCCAAGGAAATAATCTGAAGATGGAAAGGCACATAGATGACCTTCACTGTACAAAACAGATTCATTGTAGTAAATTGTACTAATTGTGCTGAAGTGGAAGAAAGTTCTGGCACCCAGTTTTGCCTTCTAGCTGCGCTCTGCGGGAGCTGGCTGGTACTGGCTGGCTAGATAGAGCCAAGTGTTAATTTTTCCAGAATTTTGTGACACAATTGTTAAATAGAGCCATTATTAAAAGCTAAATTATATAAATTTAGGTGAGAGAGGGTGGCTACGCTTGGGGTGAGCAGAGCATAACATAGAGAGAAGGTGAATCACTCTGTTGTACACCTGAAACTAATGCTAACATTTTGTGCCAACTCTACTCAAGTTAACAAATTAAAATTAAAAAAATTATAATTAAATAAATCATGTCAAAACCAAAATAATAATACTCAAAATGGATCGCTTCCTAATTATTTTACTACGTTGTACTATTACCTATGCTCTTGAGGTAATTTGCATTCAATGTAAGTGCAGTAGAAATAGTATGTAAAGGCATATGCTACTGCACATCTCTTCCCAATTCAATATTTGTCATGAGCTTGAAATCGATTGTGGTCAGAGTATTTACACTACAGAAATCAACAAATGCAACAAATGAGGGCCTTTCCTTTTGTCTCAGAGAGGTGGATATTAAACATATATCAGCAACTCTTGCCTAAACAGGGTATTATTTACACAGTCCCTGCAAATGGTATTTTGAAGAGTGTCGATAGTATAGAATATACTCATGCGTTCGTGGTAAGAAGAAGCGGCAGGTAGCAGAACTGCATAAACAGTCTTTATGATACCTAGAAAAAATGGAAGAAAATATACCAACACGTGAACGGTCTTGAAGTCGGGGTGATTTTTTTCTATTAAAGCTTTTCTCTATTTTGTATTTTCAAAATCATTCTTCATGGCCATGTATCGTAAGAAAATAAACTTGATTCATTAGTTACTTCTCACTTGATACTTCCAGAGTGACAGAGGTAATAGACATACTATTAATATTTTTACAAACTGTTGAGATCAGTTAAGATCAAGGAAGTAAATGTTACAATGTCTTGACATTTATGGAGACATACATGAGGTTTTATGAAGAACTTTATTATATTAACACCTTCCCATCATGTACAGTGGCATGGTAGGGTCATGTTTGACTTTGTTTTTTTAATAATTTTAGCATCCAAAATTAAGAACCTACCATGGGCCATGCATTACACTTTTCATTCATTATCTCATATATCACAACAAACATGAAGGGAGATACTGTTATTATTCTCATTCACAGATGAGGAATGGGGGCCAAGAATGCCTAAGTAACTTGTCTAAACATAATGAAAGTAGTAAGTGATAGAGCTGAACTTCCAGGTGAAGGTTGGTTTAAAGTTCCTATCTTTTAACTCTAAGCTATTCTACGTTGTCAGCAATACTATTCACAGACAGAGGAAAAATAAGATTTACATTAATATCAATTTAGATAGGCAGGATATAGTTGGCTAAGTTCACTTTGCCCATCTTTCAAAGTTATCCAAACAAATCCACTTTCAAATTATTACAAACAAAATCACATCGTTGTATTTAATGATATTTGTTGACTCAGCAGACTGTCTCCTGTTTACTTTCATTCTCTTATCCAGCTTTCATCTCAGCTGGAGTCTGTTTAAACTAGGGCACTATTTCTTCCCTCAATCCAAGGACCACATGAATAACAAATGCATGAAAATGAGCACAACACTTTCCTGTACCCAAAGAGTAGCTTAACTTGGATCCTAGCTGCTTCTTGATGAGAAGGACGTGACATACCCTTTTATGGGCTCGACCACATGGCCATTGCCATACCAGCTTCTGGTTGAATAGCTGTTGATTAGCACGACCAAATGATCGCATAAACCAAGAAGCCAGGTGTATTTGCTCCTTTCTGTTTTGGTAAAATTAGAAATACTCAGACTTGGGATATATTCATGTTTTTTTTTTCCTAACATCATGAATACAGTATTGTTCTTTCAGTATGAGAAAACACTTTAGGTGCTGGAAAATTTTCAGATTCCCCAAAGAAAGAGGGTATTCAGTATTGCTCATCATTTGGCTTATCTTAGAAACGGACACATTTATTCTACTGGTGATATAACAAAATGCAAGTTATTTTTTATGATGATGCCTTTGGAGTTTGTAAACTTCATCAGTAATCTCAGTCACTTATTAATGTTGTATCATTCTTTCTTTGTCACAGAACACACTTTTGGGCCTTGCCTTCAGGAATGGTACTGGGCACAGGCCAGTGGGAGTTCTGGGTCAGGCTGTTAGAGTATCCGAAATTGCCTCTCCTGGGGAAATTCACTTGGGTTAAGACATGGTCTCACAGGGCCCCATCTAAAATGTGCATGTTACCCAAGAGTGAACAGTTCCCCCATCATTGACAGTACTTAGCATAGTATGTGACGTTATATGTTGAGCACTACTATGCACTTCTTCATGTTACAAGGAAACAGGCTCACAGAGACTCTGTGCTGTCCCTAAAGACACACAGAAAGACATCGGCGACTAGGAAAAGGAACTTCATCTTAACGTTCTCTTCCAGGCCTTAAATGTCCTCACTTCACTGCCTTTGTTGTTCAGCCTAGACTGCACGGTATGTTGCCATATAATCTCAGCTCCCTTACTCTCTAGTCCTTTAGCTGCACTGACCCTGGGGAGCACCAACCTTGAACTAATCCAACCAGCTGTCCTTGCTGCTCCTATGTGCATATAGTATTGTTAGATGAAGTGAAACAGTGGTGCAAATGAAGGCCACGACAGAGGCTCAGTCCCCAAGCCCAGTTAGGTCCTCAGCATGGCCCATGTAGTTCTTCTGCATTCTCTGGTCTTCTCCTTCGCTCACTTTCCTGAGTGGGGCCACATCCTTTGGGTCCTGTACTCACCCCTCACTTGTCCTGTTCTCCCATGACCTCAAGTCCTGTTTCACTGAGAACTTGCCTACTACTCTGGAAATGTGGGAGAAATCTTGACATTTCTGCTCTTTCTTCCTGTTCTCTAAGGTCAATAATATTTAAAGCAACTGTGTTTCCCCAAATACGCAATGAGTTGCTTTTTCAATGCACGTCAATATTCATCCAGGACTCGGTGTCCTGGATTTCAATGACAGCTGTGCCTGTCCTGACTTAGTCATATGTTGAATCTGTGAATCCTATCTTTGTGTACATACGATTTAGAAGAGGAAGTTACTCAAATATATCTGAAGATAAATCACTTAGACTCAGAAACTTCTAGGTGTGGGAGTAAATGGGGTAATTTAAAAAGTGGAGTTTGGACAGGAGTTCTTTGTGCGTATTAAACAAACTTCGTGCTGCTTACATGAACTCTTATACTCCTACAGACTTTAAATCCCACTGCACACTTAATATTCCCTGATAAAGCACTAAATATTATTGAAGTATGTAGTTAAGGTGAGTATTCAGTGAAACATTCATTACTTTCATATATGAAGGTTTGTAAATTTCTCCTACTTGGGGGTTACAGTATTGAGCTCATCACTGAAAGTATTACTAGTTGGAAAGATTCAGAATGAGTGACATTTCCCCTTGTCTTTGAACATTGGGAATCTCAAGCTAAAATTAAAACTAAACTATTAATTCCACAAAGTCTGTTATTAATTTTATTGAGGAAATGGTATATGGACTGTTAGGAAAGAATCCACTAAATACTCTTGCACTATTTAAGATCTGTCAGTCTATTTGGTAACACATTATTGTGCAGATTCCTTGCTTCATTCATGATAAAGGACTTAAGACAAAGGTATCCACCTAAAAAACTCTTTTTATTCTCTGTCAAGAATAGAGAAAATAAGTATGAGAGAGTTTGTGTGGAACATCTTTATTACTTTTCGTAGTATTAAAATAATAGCATATTTTTGTGGTTTTTGTGCCAGTATATTCCATGAACTCTGACATTTAAAATTTTAAGGACTACATTTTTGTGATAATGTTTATTCTCAGAGCAGGTGTGTGTAGTTAATGGATGTTTGTTCTACTAGGCCTGGTATTCTTGGCTAGGGTTGGTGTTAAGTTCATACTAGTTTAAAGTTTACCATAAATACAGTAGACTGGGCAATTATCTTTACATCACCATATTTTGAATTTTTCAAAATAGAGATAGTGTGCATTTGAATTAAGGGCTTTACCTGTAAAGTCTGGAAACTATAAATCAGTTCTTCCTAGAGTATAAATTAGGAGTTGTTTATGTAGAGAGCTAGGTTTTTTTAAATGCACTGAGTCCTGATGTGAACTATCAAAATCAATTGTTTTGCTCCTTATGAGACTGCATTTTAGCAAATTTTAGTGTTTAACCATGTCGTTTTTATGTAACTTTGTGGTTTAGAATACTGCAAATAAGACTTACCACAATCCGTAAGTGTGAACATTCAGGTGCTACCTTACCGGACATCCGTTGTATGATCCGGAAGTATTAAAATAATCTGAAGCCAATGTTAAGTCTTTCTGTCTATTATTAGCTGTTTGAAAAGATCTAGATTCTTCCTTATCTGGAGATACCCTACAATAATAGTTGGTGATTAAATGTTTAAGTACATCTAAAGATACCTTTCTGCTTTGTGTAAGATAGAAAAGGAAAACAAAACAACACAAATCTACGAAATCAGATTGTTTGTGAGGAAAGCTGTATCTCATTAGCAGTCTTGCCCTTGTGGCTCCTGAAATTCTAGTGAACCACAGAATCTAAAGCTACATTTTCCATCTGCATACAGACACTGCCTTCACTTATCCACACAATACAAACGTGTTCAGTTCTTTGGGAAAGTAATGTAAAGGGGACATAAGTAATTGAGAGTATCATAAAACACAAAACTCTTTTTACTGTAAGACAGTCTGAAAACTCTTTAACTGATATCATTCAATCTTACTTGTGTCTTCAAAAGAATTTCAACGAAGCCCTCAGTCACTTTGCAAGTCACATATTTTCCTGTCTTTCTTCCTGATTTGAAATACGTTAGCCTCAGTTTCATAATACACTGGCCAAAAACCATATTACTGTGGACATTCTTGCTACTGCAACAGGTGTCTGTCAGTTTCTTAAGTTGCTTTCCTTTCCCTGAGGTGGTGTTATTTCCGGTACATTCCAAAGACTCTGAAAAAAAACTCTCACACTCTCTTGCCAAGCCAAATCATGCCTCCAACCTCAAAGTTAGTGAGAACTCATTGTCTTCAGGCTTTTATTATATAGGCAAATTGTGTGAGTCTTTCTCTAATTCCAATTTTTAGGAACTAAAATATTTACTAAGAATTTTGCAAAACTGAAACTGAAAATGGAAATAATTTTTGTTCAGAAGCAAACAGTCTGGACATCTGGGAGTAGGGTTGATTATATTCCTGGCAAACCTAATGTGAAAAGGTTTTCATTATCCATTTAGACCACCCTGAAGTTTGACACACACATAAACAAAACGGACCTTGATAACTTGCAGTCTACCTGCTGATGTTTCTCTACAAGTGAGGGCTCCACATTCACTGTGTGGCTAAATTTTTTACTGCAGAACTTAAGCGGTGGCGGGGGGGGGATGCCAGTAGAAATGAGACCATCAATCCACTGCTTATTTATACAGTTTTCTCCCTCTCTGTACACTGCACCCTACTTCACCAAGTAACACCCAAGCCCACCATCATATGAATCGGTCACGATCGGAGCGCGCACACACACACACACACACACACACACACACACACTCTAGAACTATGATAAGGCAACAAGAAGACAAGATTCCTGAAACAAACCTTTTGGAAGTTTCTCAGTCCCGCTGAAGGCAACCAAAGTAAGAATATGTACCAGTGGAATGTTGACGAGCTCTCTCATGATTAATCCAGGCTCAGGCAGGAGAAAGTTCCTTCTGGACAATGCAAGGAAAATGCCCCCACAGTTTACATTTTAAAGCATAGTGGGTTACAAAAGGGTCGTCTGCTGATGACTGTTTGTGTCAGCAGCTCCACAGGCTCTAAGTATAATCAGGAATTCTCAGACTTGGCTGTAGTGATGGACATGGCCAGCTGGTGAGTATCCACTTAGGCCAGTAATGCAAGTGTAGTGCTGGAGGAACAAGGGAAAGAAAATCCCTTTAGAATCCCTTTTAAGACAGTGGCAGAAGGACAATACCAGATGCCTTTGCAACCATCACCGTATTCCCTGAGGTATAGGTTTCCTGATGTGATTCAGTTCACCACCTCTCCGCACTCACGCCAGAACCCTGGGTGTATCTAACTGGGCTCCTCCCCATCTCTCACCCCACCTCCTACTTCCAGCCCATTACCAATTCCTACAGATGGTACCGACGCCATATTCCTGGATTTCTTCCCCTCCATTGATTCCAACTAGTATAACACTATCCCAATCTCCTTTCCAGACATTCGCCTTCTCTGAGTGATGGCGATAGCGTCGGTCTGTTCTCACCTGTGTCTTATCATCCTCTAGTCTCTTCTCAGATGGGCTGTCCTGCTCCAAAGCCTTCTGTGGCTTCTCGCCACGTAAAAACCTATTCCAACCTCTCCACGATGACAAGGGAGGCCTTGCGGGACCCTGCCTATCTCACTAGCCTCATCTGTTGCAATCCCAGCCTCTATTTTAATATTTAGCAACCTGCCATAAGTTCCTGCATACAGCTTTCTTCCCTCCATGAGTTGCTCATGCTGTTCTGCCCGCCTGGAAAGCTTTCCTCTTCTCTGCACCCAGCTAACATCTCAGCTTGATCATCGTCCCTCCTGAGAGCCGTTCCAGACTCAAAGTCCCATATCTTCCCAAAGTTGCATTGGGTTTGCCTCCTCTGGGCATGCACGTATCTATGCTTATGTCTGTCTGTCTGTCTTTCTATCTATCTATCTATCATCTATCTATCTATCTATCATCTATCTATATCTTTATCTCTATATCTATATCGTGCACATCTCTATCATTGCGCTTACACCACACTGTTTTAAGATATTTTGCCTTGTGTTGATATGCCCTCATTCTTTGGCTTCATGAGTCCATGGAGTTGGCAGCTGTGGGATGTCAGCCAGTCACATTCCTTGCAGCAGGTTCTCCTGAAGGTGCACCGCCACAGCTTCCAAAACATTCTACTCTGCGAATTGCCTTTTCCCACTGAACAATCTGTCTTGGAGATTTCACCGTGCTAACACATACCTTACTACCCATTATTTCTATTGACAACGTAGTCATCTGAAGTATGGATATATGATGCTGTGTTTACTCCCCAGCAGTGTGTGTGAGGCCCCGTCTCCCCACACTCTCATCAACATTTGCCTTTGAATTCTTATATTTGAGTAGAGTAAAAATGGTATTTCATTGTTGTTACTTACATTTATTTCACTGAATACTGTTGGTAAGGAGAATTTTTCATATTTGTTATTCATTTTCCTCTTCTGTGGCTTTTGTTTGTTTTCCTCTTAGGTCATTCTTCTTTTTCTTATTTATAGGAGTTTTTAATGTATGCTTGCTATAAAAAATTTGTGTCATTTGTTATATACATTGCAAATATTTTCCATGTGGAACACCTTTGCTACCTAACCATAGTGATTGATTCAGAAATGGGCTTATAGCTCATACTGGCCAGTCCAAGATCTTGTATTTTCCTGGACCTAATGAAAAATAAACTCTTCCTTCTTAGATCAGCACCTGTGAAGACCAGGTAAGCCAGGGCTGTCGGAAGCTTTTTTGCTCCATGAATAAGAGATTATGTGCAAAGCCATATGAGTGTGAGTGCTTAAACTGCAACCAGAATAATGCTAATGCAATTTTAATAGAAGAGAGAGAGATTTGATGAGGTTTCTGTTGAGAATATCCTATGAATGCTGCATATTTCATGGAAAATTTGGATGTTAGTAAGATGAGCATATATTTTATGTGAAATTTAGGAATCAGCAGGATGAACGGTGTGGCTACCTGTCATTTCCATAAGTAACACTAGGGAAAGTACAGGGTTCTGAAAATTTGGTTGACTCTAGATTTGTGAGCTAAATTAGTACCAGCCATCAGTGACGGGAAGCCCAAGGTGAGCCCCTGAAACAGCCTTCTTCCTTCAGATAACCAGGGAGAGGACTTGCGAAGGAACAGTCTTCATCCTCTTTCCTCTAAACTATAGAATGAGCAGTGATGGCACCTGTTTTGAATCCAGTAGGAACTGTACCCTCTAGACGAGTCACCCCAGGGAATTATCTCCTCCTTCAAATTCCACCATGACCCATGTCTCAAGGCGAGCACAGTACCATGCAGTGCTAAGGGGAGACAAAACTCTGTTGAGGGAAAATTCAAGCTAGTATTTGAGGGAGAGTGCTGGTTCGAAATGAACCAGTTATTGGCTGAGTGAAGCCCACTGCAGCAGATTCCAAAGTGTGGCAACCAGAGGCTGCCAGCCAATTATATTCCTTGCAGCAGCTTCTTGTAGCCCGGATACAAAATGGCCTTCCATCCTGCAATGCCAGCACATCTGTTCCTTACACTAGCAGGCTTATTCAGCCACAGAGGGTGAGACCGGGTGCCACTCTTTGACGACTTCTTCAGGGCATGAGGAGAGCATGTGGGGCTGATGGCTAGTCTTCCTTTTAATAAAATACAGTCAGCTGCCAATGAAGCTTGCCTCACCACCTCTGCTGACTTTGCTTCTTCATCTCAGAAGCTGGCCAAAACTCCCGGGAAGGAGGCTCAAAGAGTAAGTAGCGCCGTTCTGAGCCACATCTTGACCTAGACACCGGCATTCAGCTGCACAGAAGCTGATGACACTAGCCCCATTCCTGCCGGAGTCAGCACGTCATCACGTCACCACGTTAGTGCTTCTGGTTTGCACCAGGCTCTCATACATCTGGTGAAGCTTGGCAAAGAGCCCCTTCTAATTATCACAAAGGGCCATGACCTAATTCTCCATCTCAATGGTCAGCAGACAGTGGGTCATGAATGCCACATGGATTTCCCTTTCCAGAAAACTCCTGGGGAGTCAAAGAGATAGTGTGGGGTTGTATTTTTAAAAATGGATAGGATCTCCCATGAACTGTTAGGATAGTGATTAGAGGTGCATCAAGAGGCCTACACCTTATGAGATTGGAAAGGACTCTTGAAAGAAGATGTTTGTTCAATGAATTAATGCATTATACCGAATACCTCCTGTATGTGGAGGCTTAGCAACAGGCAGTGGAGCTTAATGTCTGGTGAGAGAATGAATAATAAAAACTACATAAATAATTAAATTATCATCTGGAGACATATGCTATACTATAAAATTATATAAAAACTGAGCCTGAAAAAAAAATGAGGCTGGCCTAGTTGGAGAAGCAAGAAATGCTTCTCTGAGGAAGGGCCACTGAGGCTCAGCCCTGCAGGATGACTAAAAGTCAGATGGCCAAACTCGGGAGGTGTGGGCATGGACTCAAGCAGTGGGAGAAGAATGTGCAAATGGCCAGGGGTACAGACGACCACGATGGGTGCTGTGACAGATGAAAAAAGTCAGTTTGTTGGGAGTGCAGGAAGTGAGGGCAAAAGCTGCAGAGGCAGATAGGGGAGGTCACTCGGGGCCTTGTATGTCTCAGTAAGAGCTTCGTTCTAAGAGCAGTGAAACACCATGGGAATGTAGATTTCCACGAAAGCTACAGAAGTGAAGCAGATGGGCTGAGGGGAGCATGTGGAAAAAGAGGAAGCCCTAGAGCTGAGCCATGGAACATTCCAACATTTCAAAGTCAGTGAAAGAAAAAGAGTGACAAAAAGAGATTAACACAAAGCAGCTAGGTAGGTAGAAAGAGGATACTGATAGAGTATCACAAAAGGGAAGGGAAGAGAAGAGAGCATTTCCAGAAGGAGAGCAGGGAGTATGTTGAATGCTGC
>NC_048224.1:38452622-38539140 GCF_002007445.2 Ailuropoda melanoleuca | reverse complement strand
AAAAAAAAAAAAAAGAAAGGGAATAAATGTAACCACATCCTCCTTTCTCCCTAAGAATTTTAGGCCTTGCTAGTGGATTCTCTTGATAGGGGAGTGAAGCATTTAAGAGATTTCCTTGGCTTATTCTCTTAGGTCCCCCTCGCCCACATTCCTTTAGAGTAGCATGTGGAGTGTTATGTCATGCAGAACTGCATTTTGCAGCTTGGGGAAATGATTGTTCAGAGGCCTACAGAATGCTGGAGGGAAGGCAGAGCTGGAGTTGCGGAGAGCTGCATACTTGATGTCTATGCTTCGGTAGAGAAGAAAGGTTATCTGTGTTACTTATCCAGCTAAATTAGGGGGAGAAGGGTGAGCAGGAATTCAAGACATATTCTGTGTACAGGAAAAGAGTAGATTTGATTGGATTTGATTTGGCCCTTCTGTGGCCTTTATCATTTGGGAACCTGAGGATGGTAAGCAAATGTCCTTTCTTGGTTCCTCTTATGATAAAACTGGTACCTGAGTACCCTGCAACGTTCCCTTCTGTCGCCTCCTCTTTTCTGCTTCCCTTAATCACAAACCTCATCTGGAGTTTCCCGAGGTATTGTGAGGAGACACAGAAGACTGAAAGCCATTATGTAAGCTCCTACCAGGATGACAGATTCATCCTTCTTTCTCACTGCTTGTCTCCTTTCCGCCTCTTCATTATAACTGGAGTGTTCCAGACTCCTACCACATATTCCTCAAATATGTTAGATTTGCTTTTAGGGCACCGTGAGATCACCTCCAAAGGAAACATCCCGTCTTAGAAGCTTCATTTCTCGGTTTAGTCCCAGCACTGTTTATATATTCTGACCCTGGCTGAGAGATGCACAATTCAGTTCAGTTCAGCAGGTCATGGCTAGGCGCTAGGCCAGGCCCTGGAGTCCAAAGGAAACATCGACAACTGCTTCCAGTAGGCCATGTGGCGGTGTAAGGAGAGAAGCTCTTGGCAGGGTTCAGAGCACTGCAGAAGGGTCAGAGCAGCCCTCGCCAAGCCTGCCCTGTCAGTGGGGCAGGCAGCCTCCAAGATGGCCCCCAACGATGGAATCCTCTTTCTTTGAGTGTGGTCTGGATTTCATGACTCACTTCTAATGACCAGAACATAGCAGAGGTGATGGTATGTTGCTTCTAAGATGAGATTGTAAAACAATTGCTGCCTCTATCAGGGGTTTCAGAATAACAGGACTAAGTGAAGCAGAAAGAGGAACAGAAACGTTGCTGAGGATTTTGGAGAGAATACCTGGGTAGATGTGGTGTCATGGTGTAAGATGCCAAAGATCGGATTAAAATCCAGTTTAGGGAGGACAGTGTTCTTAATCATGATTTTCAATTTGGATGTTGTAAAGTCAAACGGCCTCCAAATAAAAATGTCTGCTAAGTAGGACCGATTTAGGTGTGCAGCTCAGAAAAGAAGTTTGGGCTTAAGTATCAGTGGGGAATTTTCGGCACATGGCTGTTGTTTAATCATGAGACAGCACAGACTGCCATGGGCGAGTTCAGATGGAGCAAAAGTGAGGGCCCAGGATTGAGCTCTTAGTAATGTCGGCTTTAAGAGGCCGTACTGAAGAAGAGCAAGTTAATAAGGCAGACGAGAGTGAGAAACAACTGCCAGGGAAGCTGGAGGAGGTCCAGGCCTGTGCATTGTTGGGGGAAAGAGAAGGAAGTTTCTTAAGAAAATGGGAGTGGTCAGCTTGGCCAAAGGCTGCTGAGAGGACAAGGGAGTTCAGGAATGGGAAGTGGCCATCTGATCTGGCCACATGGTGGTTGCTGGGGATCTTGGCAGGAGGGATATTTCAAACTTGCTGAGTGAACGGCTAAGACTGCAGACAGTATTTCGTGTGACGAATCCTTAGGAGATCTATGCATCTATTAAATTTCAGTTCGACTTAATTTGATTGGTGGAATCCTCATTTTGGAAATCTGAAGCAGAATGTATTTGAACTGTTGACACCATATGTAAAGTAGCTTTGCAAATTGCTTCCCAAAACTAGCCCTCTTTTTGGCCATGTGATTGAAAGATCACAAAATGAATACAGTCAAGTTGCCTTTCGCTTTACCTAGCGATAATTGCTAGTCGCACACACAGATGATGAAAATGCCTCTTTATATTCTTGAATTCAGCCGTCTTGAATGAATTCTAGATGCTAGATGCATCTTCTCGCATCTTCTATAAATAGCGCAGTACACTGAAAGTGACTATGCTAGATAAATAAGGGCTCAGGAAGTGTGTACTAATGTCAACACTGCGTGGAAAGGAATTTTCCAGTTTTGAAAACTATACCACCTCAGGGAAAGAGAAGCCTTCATTTAGCCCCTCAGCAACTCAGCGGCTCAGTGGCACAAAATAACACTAGGAAAATTACACTGCACACTGAATAAGTATGACGTGGTCCATTTATTCATAGTCTATTTTTGCAGTGATCTCTTTGAGCTATGCCAGGATTAATAAATGCGGTTTATGCATAACCATGATGCTCTCAGGAGACTTAATTAAATAAAAATATAAACCCACAGATAAGTCTTATTTTTGTAATGTTCTGGTACAGGATTAGAGTAGGCAAACCAACAGGGCTTCTCTGGATTTCTCTCGAAGCCTGAGTGTGTGGCATGGGTTGCCTTAGGTTAGCCCAGGGCAAGGGGCCGGACTGAACTGTGCCGACAAGGGAAAGTCCTAGAGATTTTGAGCTTGAGTTATACACGCCTTTCTGCATCATTACAATACGAACTCAGGGAGACATTTTCTATCTTCGTGAGCAAATTTAGATTTTTGAGATGTTTCTTTGGCAATAGTCTAATAAGACAGTTGTTGATTGTATCTCTCTGGATTAGGAAATCTTAGAGAACTGCAATAAACTAATGGGATTTTTAGGCACTTCCTGTTCTCTGACATTTTCTTCTGAAAAATCTTTTTCTGATTTCAGCCATTCACTGTAAAAAAAATAATAATAGGAAAACAATAATAAAATACTGGGTATAAAAACAACAGCCAATCATTTCAGGGTCAAGCCCAGACTTAGAAAACAAGCATTATTACCATGTTTGTACATTTATATCCCAATTTCTTTTATATTAGATATATAGAAAATCTATGTTAAATAAAATGTGAAGCACACAGCATATGGTTTCTTGTACATTTCTGCCATCATTGATTATTACAACTTTGATTGTAATGTACAGATACACTGTTATCTGTGTAACCATTCACCTGTTTTAGTTAATTTCCAATTTTTAACTATTAGGAATAAAATGTCAGCATCTCATCCATTCTATTTCATGTGATGCTCTAATTATGGATCATTATATCTAATTCAGATCATTATAGAAATGGAATCACTGCCTCAAAGTATGTGAATACTTATGAGGCCCTGGGTGTGTATTTTCAAATTTCCTTCCGGATATTTTCGCCTATGCACACTCTGTCATGACATTCTCATTTCTGAATGCTTCATGGTAATTTGATGGGTAAAAAAGACATCTCGTGTTATTTCATTGTTCATGTGAAATGTAACCTTATGCACCTTATGCATATATGTATTTGCCATTAATACTTCTCCTCTTGTAAGTTAAATGAATTTGTTCCTAGTTTATTTTTCCTGTAGGATGTTTGTCTGTTTCTCATTTAATGTATAAGATATTTATGCATTAAGAACTTTAAGTATTATGGGGCGCCTGGGTGACACAGCGGTTAAGCGTCTGCCTTCGGCTCAGGGCATGGTCCCAGCGTTGTGGGATCGAGCCCCACATCAGGCTCCTCTGCTATGAGCCTGCTTCTTCCTCTCCCACTCCCCCTGCTTGTGTTCCCTCTCTCGCTGGCTGTCTCTATCTCTGTCGAATAAATAAATAAAATCTTTAAAAAAAAAAAAGAACTTTAAGTATTATATACACTGCTAAATGTTCCCTCATTTGTTGAGTTTGTTTTTTATGACTGAAAAACAAGATTTTAATTTTTATAAAACCTAATCTAAAACATTTGTCTTATAACTTCTCTCCAGCGTCTGTTTTATGGTCATAAAAGCTCTCTGGATCCCCAGAAAGGATAATTCACGCCTATGATCTCTTCTAGGCTGTCTAGGAGTTCATTATTTTTATACTGAATTTTCAACCAATCCAGAATTGTTCTTACTATATCATGGAAAGTAAAAATATGGCGTTCTTTCCTAAGGCATCAATTGTTCCACTACTGTTTCTTGAATATTCTTTGATTCATCCCATTGATCTGAAATTCTATCTTTTTAGAATATTCTGTCCTTTAGGACAATAATAAGATAGGCCAGGGAGAGGCAGAAGGAATTACTTTGAGTGACAGCTAAGATGACTGCATAGAGTGGAATGCTAAAATATATTCTGGAGTCATGTGGGAGCAGACTGGCATACCATGATTGATTACTGATGTCTCCCATGGGCACACAAATGGGAGGGTAATAGTAAATATGCTTTATATTTGTACATTGTGTTTCATTAATGTATGTGTCTTGTTGACCTACTATCATATATTGTAACTTTATATGTCTAATTATATAGTCCCAATATACATAAAGGAAAAATGTATAGAATTGCTACGAGAAATGGGCAAATCTATAGCCATGTAGAAGATTTTAACATACCTCTCTATAATTGATAATCCATAGTGGAAAATGGTAGGTTTTCCCCCAACTTTATTGAGGTTTATTTGACAAATTTGTAAGATATTTAAACTATACAACTTTAGATGATTTGATGTATGTATATATTGTGAAATAATTCCAACAATCAAGCTAAATAGTACATTCATCACCTCACGTAGTTCCCTTTTTTGTGCATGTGAGAATGTGTAAGATCTATGGTCTTAGTAAATTTCAAGTATACTATGCAGTGTTGTTAAGTACAGTCACCATGATGTACATTAGATCCTCAGAACTTATTCATCTTATAACTGAAAGCTTGTACCCTTTTACCAACCTTTCCTCATTTCCTCTACCTTACAGTTTCCCTGGCAACCACTAGTCTACTCTTAGTTTCTATGAGTTTGACTTTTTTTTTTTTACATTCTGCAAATATTATACCATATCAAAATGTATGGCTTATCTCATTTTGCATGATGTCTTCCAGGTTCATCCATGTTGTCACAAATGGATTTCCTTCTTTTTTAAGGCTGAATAATGTTCCATTGTATGTATATGCCACACTTTCTTTATCCATCCATCCGTTAATGGACACTTCGGTTGTTCCTTATCTTGGGTATTATGAAGTGTTGCAGTGATTATGGGAGTTCAGATGTCTATTTGAGATAATGATTTTGTTTCCTTTGAATAAATACCAAAAGGTGGGATTGCTGTATCATATGGTAGTTCTGTTTCTAATTTCTCGAGGAACTTCCATTCTGTTTTTCATAGTAGCTGTATCAATTCATGTTCCCACTAAAAGCATTCAAGCATTTCCTTTTCTCCATATCTTTGCCAATACTTGTCATCTCTTGTCTTTTTTATGACAGCCATTCTTCTAATAGGTGTGAGGTGGTGTGTCGTTGTGGTTTTGATTTGCATTTCTCTGATGATTAGTGATATTGAGTACCTTTTGATGTACCTGTTGGCCATTTGTAGGTCTTCTTTGGGGAAATGATATTCGGCCCCCGACCCATTTTTTAATTGTATTGTATTGTTTGTTTTTTGCTATTAAGTTGTATGAGATCTTCATAAACTTTGGGTATTAATCCCTAATCAGGTGTATGATTTGTGGATATTTTCTCCTATCCCATAGATAGCTTTTTGTTTTGTTGATGGTTTCCTTTGTTGTGCAGAAGCTTTTTATTTTAACATAGTCCCACTTGTTTATTTTTGCTTTTGTTGCCTTCGCTTTTGGTGTCAAATCCAAATAATCATTGCCAAAACTGATGTCAAAGAGCTATTCTACTATGTTCTCTTTTAGGAGTTTTACATTTCCAGGTCTTATGTTCAAGTCTTAAATCCATTTTGAGTTGATTTTTGTGTATGGTGTAAGATAGGGGTCCAGTTTCATTCTTTTGCATATGGATATCCTGTTTTCCCAACATTTATTAAAATGCTATCTTTTCTGCATTGTGTATTCTTGGTGCCTTTATGGAAAATTAGTTGAACTAATATGCATGGATTTATTTCTGGGTTCTCTGTTCTGTTCCATTGATCTGTGTGTTTATTTTTATGCCAATACCATACTGTTTTGATCACTAAAGTTTTGTAATATAGTTTAAAAACAGGAAATGTAATGCCTCTGGTTTTGCTCTTCTTGCTCAAGGTTTTTAGCTTTTTTGTGGTCTTCTGTGGTTCCATACAAATTTTAGGATTGTTTTTTCTGTTTTTGTGAAAAATGCCATTGGAAATTTGATGGAAATTGATACAAATTTTAGGATTGTTTCTTCTGTTTTTGTGAAAAATGCCATTGGAATTTGATGGAATTTGATCACTTTGGGTAATATGGACATTTTAACAGTATCAGTTTTTCCAATGCATGAATATAAATTCTTCCACTTATTTGTGTTTTCTTCAGTTTCTTTCATCAGTTGTTCTTCTTTTTTCTTTTTCTTTCTTTTCTGCAAGGAGAAGTTCAGCAACAAATGAGTATGTATAACGTCTTTGAGTTTGGCCCGATTCTGAGATTCAGTGCATTAGCGTAGTCTTTGGGATGTGCATGTGGACACAGGTACAATCTTATCTTATGGACTGAAGACAGCAGATCTCCTATGTGAGAGAATAAGAAGATGGGGATTCCAACATGGAGAAAATGGATAAATCAAGGCTCACATATAGAAAGTCACCTCAGAAAGGCCTGATTTGGGGTTTAATGCCAGAATGGCATTAAAAGTAAGGAAGCAGTGGGTTTTGACATAGATGTATTTTATTTTCAAGTAAATAATGCCCAACTGTGGGCATTATAGGCTCTTTGAATAACACCTACAGCTAATGATCAAAGGACACACTTCATGTGTATGTAGGGTGGGGGGATAAAAAAGGTAGTTGCCCCCACATTAGTTGTTTTAGCGCTACATTCTCACTATCTTGTCAGCATTTTATTATTGAAAATAGCAGACAACAATATATTAAAAATTTACTAAGTGTTTGATGACCAAAATGCCAGTTCATGACATAATAAGAGTCCTATTTGTATCATTCTTCAATTCAAACCCAAACTGTTATAGACCACCCCTAATATAATGGCTGGCACATCTTAGGCACTCAATAAAAACATATTCATCAAATGAACCAGGGACTAAGACTCTAACAACCATGTCAGTTTTGCCTGACAACATTATAATATGTAATTGTTAAATATGGTGCTTTGCCCCATAATGTTTATCAGTAAACCCTTTTAAACCAAATAAGACAAATAGAATGATGATTACCACTGTCATTACAGAATTACGCATATTTATTATATCCTTTTCTACTTTCTAAATGTTACAAAATATCCACCTTGAATATTGTTGTCCATAATGTATTGTTACAGAGATGACCCTCCCAAGAACTTGGAGAAAAGGATAAAATACAGCTGCCATGAGAGTTAAGTTCTGATGTTTGTGCATAATGGATCAGAACATAGACACAGCACACCACGGAAAGAAGATAAAGTGGCTTCCAGGCTAGAAGGGCTTGGGTATAACCTGTTTGGTTTTTTTTTAAATATTTTATTTATTTACTTGAGAGAGAGAGAGAGCACAAGCAGGAGGAACGGCAGGCAGTGGGAGAAGCAGGCTCCCCACTGAGCAAGGAGCCCAATGCGGGACTCAATCCCAGGACCCTGGGATCATGACCTGAACTGAAGGCAGACACTCAACCAACTGAGCCACCCAGGCGCTCTGGGTATAACCTGTTTTAATACATTCCATATTTAATGGAAGTATTCTTCATCAGAAAGATAGTTGCCAAACCATGGAAACATGAATAAATATCTTCAGAGGTTCCTATGAATTGTACCCATCCCACTAACATCCCAAGGAAACTGAGTCTTAGCAATCAGGCTTTCAATTTCTCTTAGAATTATCCTTTGTAAGATAATATTAAGAGCTAACTCTGCTTGAGGGCTCACTCTGTGCCAGTCTCTGTTCCAAGTGTTTTATATCTTTTAATTTATTTAATCCTTACTGGAATGCTGGGAGGCAGGCACTATCACTGTCCTCATTTTATAAAGAATCTTGTTCAGTAACTTGCTTACGCTCGCATAGTTACTAAAGACGCAGAGGCAGGATTTCTGAATCGAGCACCTGTGCCCTTCACGATTACGCCGAGCACCTCCTGGATGAGCTTTTCTCATTTGTTCATGTATCAAGTATGTCCTGAATGCTCGCAGATGTGCCAGGCACTTGGTTGGCACTGAGAAGCTAGTGGGACTCAAAACACGCATGGTCCCTGCTCTCCTAGAGCTTACAGTCTAGAGGCAGACAACCTTAAAGTAACAGATAAGTATCTAAGTACACGTTGAGGTAAGTGCTATAAAGAGAACTTACAGAGTGCTCTGGAGTGTCCAGTGGGGACCCTTTCTTAGATAAGAAGACCAAAAAAGGTGTCTCTAGGAAAGTGATAATTAAGCTAAGATTAGATGGATTAGTAAAAGTTAGTGAAGAATGGGGAAAGAATGTACCAGGCTCTCGGGGGGAGCATGGCAAAGTGCTTCTAATCCCTTTGACAGGACTGCAGAGGGAGAGGGACGTATCAGGCTCTCAGTGCCATTAAAAATAAATTTCTCTGTGTCCCCCTGTTCTGACTTTATGTTCACTAGACAATCTTATTATACTTTGGCTTCACACATGCTTTCATAATAACAAGAGAATGCAATGATTGTGCAGACTTGTACTATTTTGTTATTATAAGAGTCCTTTGTCCTTGTAAATTAATAAATCCACGTTTATATCAATCTCTAGTACATTGTCTTCTTACCAAATTTGTCAACCTCAGACTCTAAGCTTGCACAGCAGAACACCAAATCCTCCAATGGAATGACCTCAATTCCAGGTCAAGTTCCCATGCAACTCTAACCTGCCTTTTCTTTGACAATTGAATGCTAATATCCAATCTTTCTTATTTGTGAAGTTTTATGTATATGCACTGTTCAGTAAAGTAAAAGAGACGCGAATGGTTTAAGAAAAAAGAAACAAGCATAGATTTAGTGAGCACACAATCCGTGATTATTCTGATTAGTTTTACTGAAAAGAAAGTCCATCTGGGAAAGCGTCTGAATGAAATCATGTTTTGAATATTGAGGGAATAAAACAGACACCATCTTGTCTTTGCAGGCATGTGCTGAGTGAGTAATGCTGGTATTCTTTTATGAGATTGTTTCAGTATAAGACTGTAGTAAACGGTACTAGTAAGTGTTTCCCCACTACAAGCATGGAAACGAGACTTACTCATAATATTTATTTCTTCTCCAGAGTGCCTTTGCAGACCTGAAACATCTGAACTAACAAAAGGCCTCCAACTTATAATATAACACAGCTGCTCTGAGGATTGCGTGCGTGCATATGTGTGTGCGCGATGGGAGGGGATTTCCTTGTATTTATTCATTTATGTGCCCTCTGGAGAAGGGGCAAGTTTAGTCCAACTGGAATTCTAAGTGTCTTTTACTGGGCATTTGTTAGATGTAAAAAGTTGGCTCATGTCTAAAGTATCTTCCAGGCAGTGTGCAGCTGAGAGCCATAAAACACGAGATTGTATATCGTTTGGGAACAGTGCACTAATGGGTGGCATTTCCACAGTGAACAATTCATCTTTCTACCAGTGCAGAATAGTGCATGTGTTCTAAGGAACTGGCATTATATAGAACTTATTATCAAAAGCTATGTTTTATAATTATTTGCTATTAGTAACTATTTACAATCAACACAGGCACTACGCTTTTAACAGAACATAAACAAAAATTGTTATCAGCTCCAATAATCCAGCTTTTTCTTTATTCTTCACATTTGTCCTCCCATATTGGCCGAACAAAGCATTGGAGATCTTAAATGTTACCAATTTAGAAACAATCCAGAGGTTCTAAGGAGACTTCTTGACTCTTCGGTCTCTTTTCCAAAAAACCTGTTCATTCTTTTAACCAACTGAATTTGACCTTGGGAATACAGTAATGAGCCCTATCAGGGAGCTCACAGTCTGGGTGGGGAGATGAGTGAATACATCAAAAATTAAGATAGCAGGGATAAGTGTGAGAGAGGCATGTTTAGAGCACTTCGAGGGAGCACTCTAGGCACTTACGGGGGGGTCCAGCAATGGGGAGGGCAGTATGAGATGACTCCCCAGAGAGGGTAGCATTTGAGCTACCTAGGTAGGTGAAAGGGCAGGGAGAAAAGCAAAGGTCGCAGGAAGCAGCCTCTCCAAGAGGTGAGGATATGAGAGAAATGTGCTATTTCCCTTCTTGCCTAATTCATGTCTGCCTCCCACCTTTCTGTCAATGGTAAAAGAGAGTAAGAAGATAAGAATTCAAAGGAGGAGGTGAAAAAATATATAAAAAACAACAATTGCAGATCACATTGCCATCTGTGGGACAAGTTGGCTACCTGACAACAGATGTCTAGCATTTCCCTCCCCAGTGACTAGTGGAATCAGCCAAGTAACGGAGAAACAACTGCATTCATATAAGAAACTAGCAAGGATGCCATCCAAATGCTAGAATTTCTGTTAATTACAGGGCACACGAGACCTGTTTAAAGAAGATTTTATCAGGATTGACTTGCAAATCATTTGCCTTAGAAATTAGTGCCTTCTGAACATTAAGAAGACATTGCTGTAGCATTCGAGCCTTCCAAAAATTAAGAAGAAGAATTATAAACATACATTAATTTATATGGTTCGGGGCTTGAGTTGGAAATGGACCATCAGATCATAGGAAAACCCTCCTCCTGGAAGGCCTTTGGCAGCGGCTACTCACAGACTTTGATGGTTTAGGTGTTGGAGGGGAGTCCAGCACAGTTCAAGAGTCGCTACTCTGAGAGTTCTGAGCCATGGGAGCCTTTATCAAGTCACTGGCTGTTAGCAATGGTGACACTGGAAAACTTTTGCCAAGTCTCAGGCCACTAACTGTTCAGAGTTCTAAAGTAGGGGTGGGCAGACGTGGGGAATAGTCTCCGGTGAGTGACACAACATATGCATGGGTTTCCGTAGCTGAGGCCGCACCAGCAGTGAGATCCAGCCATACAGGATGAGGTTCTTGGTGTGTAAGTTTTGAGCGATACAGATGAGAAGCTTCCCAGAAATGAGATTTACCTGCCAGGACTGCCCGCTACCCCGGATCACTCTGCACTCCATTTGGGCTACTGGATCAAGGACCTAGAGATCAGCCTTAGTTGGGGAAAATCCAGGAGGGTCCAAGCACCCAGTTTCTCAGAGATATTCCAGGTGCTTATCAAAGGAATGAATAAACAGAAGATATTTCTTTCACCAAAAGTAGAAGAAAAGAAAAAAAAAAACCCAGACCTTAAGAAATATCCTTTTCAAAACAAATTATTGCAGAAAAATAAAGGTTTTTATTATATAAGTAACAGTTTTATTATGTAAGTAGCAAATATTCACAATGTTTAAACTTTAGGGATAGAACTTCATTGTTGGTATATTTATGTGTATGTGGGAGATGCTGTCCATTTTTTACTTTTTCTTTTTTCTTCTCCGTTTTTTCTCTTCTACTGGACAGGGAGACTTTCTCCCTTCTTACTCTTTGGGACTTACTAAGGAGTCAAGGCACTTCCTTACATTAAAGAAGCCCAAGGTTTCACTTTCTCGACCCTTGCCTCCAGAGCAGGTGGGCACGTGCTCAGGATCAGCCAATCAGAGGCTCCTAACCAGGAATTTGCGTCTTGAGTGAGTCAAACAAAAGCCAAAGGTAATTTAGAATGTTGTTCACTGTCAAGGCACATGGCGGCAGCAGAGTCCAGGACAGAAGTGCTCCTGCCTAGGTGTCACCAGAGCCCAATGACTTCTTGGCTCTTGCTTTGATATAGTGCCTCCTGCCTTTCTTTGATTTTTACCCATTTTTCAAGTTTGATTCTCCAGGCTTCCTGTTGATTCTGTGCGCGTTATAATAGTCTTCCAGTAATTCCTTTTCCCCCTAAATTAGGCAGAGGTGGTATTCATTGGTGGATCAGGAATTTTTTTTTTTTTTTTTAGTTTTGCCTGATAAAGAGGTACTTTTGCACTCTCTCGTGGGCATTTAGAGTTTTCACAGATATAAAAATGTGAAAACTTCTTGTCATAACCCATGAAGGTTCAGTGTTGGGATCTCCCCCAAGGTCGTGTCCTACTGGTTGATGCTCAGCTACCCTGCATTGTTCATGCCTGTCCCGATAGATGTCTGGCTCCCCCAAACAGGTAATCTAGATCACAGATCATCTGCTTTCTTAACATACTTCTTGGTATCAACCACCTTCTGCATTCTTAGTTGATGCTATATTCCTCTTAACTGATCAAAAACCCTAGTTTTGTTTAATATATATTTTTTTAAATTGTCGTGACTTAAATGGTAGGCCCTCTGGTATACCGTACTCAATCAGGTTAAAGTATGACCTAATTAATGGTGTGGAACAAGCAGGTCCAAATTTTCTTTTTGAATATCACCCAATTGTACCTCTCACACATGGGTGTCACAAAAGCTTTAGCAAGACCTTCTCATGGCTCAAAGAGAGATATGCCTGATTTATGATTTCTTGATAGCACTTAGCATTTTATTTGGATTTAGAGATAACTCTAGACACATTAATCAAGCAAGCTGTTTGCAAATCTTTCTTCTCAGCTGTTACTGGTGCCAGATTGTCTAACAAATAGAGGCACAAACAGATGTAATTTGTGACTGGTGGTGGCCATTCTCTGTCATGCAACAGGCCAGCTGGTAGCACAATCCACAATACAGTCTATGGCTTAGCTCACAGATGCCTCGTACACATGGAAAGTGCTTAAATATCATACTTATAAAATAATAAAAGCTGTAGGAAATTGATTTAAACATTTGCCTGCAACCTTGATAGCTGAAAAATAGTGTTTTAGGTTACGTTGTGGATTATAACATGTATTCACAAAATCAGATCAAGCAAAGTAGAACTTTCCTTACATGATTAAAAAATACATATGTATTGCATGTCAACTATACTTCAATAAAAAAATATATGTAGCTGTGGTAATTGAAAAATAGAACTTTGGCAAAAGAATCAACAGGGTATGTTTTATTGACAGTCCAGAGGCACAACAGTACTAATATGTGGGTAAACACATGCATATATGTGTGTGTATATATGCACATATGCATAGCATACATATATATACACACACGTGTAAATAGTTGGTATATGATAAAATTATAACAATTTTGTGAATAAAAAGGAAAGTTTATTTATTTATTGATAGAGAGCGAGAGAGAGAGAAAGAGAGTGCTCAAGCAGGGCTAGCAGCAGGCAGAGGGAGAAACAGGCTCCCCACTGAGCAGGTAGCCTGATGCAGGACTTGTTCCCAGGACCCTGAGATCATGACCTGAGCAGAAGGCAGCCATTTAACTAACAGAGCCACCTAGGCCCCTAAAAAGGAAAATTTAAACGTTGTATCAGGATGTTTTCTTAATTATTTAGGAAAGAAATCTTCACATCATATACATAAGTTAATTTCACATGAATTTAAATAACAAAAAGCCAAACTATGTAATAGCTAGAGAAAATGTAGATAAATCTAAATGATCTTAGCATGGGAATAGATTTTCTAAGGATAAAAGCAATCTAAGGAATAAAAAAAGTATTTTGTATTATAAAAAACACATCATTAAGGAGAAAACACCAAATTATTGAAATTCAAATTGTCCACTAAATAGTACCTCTCTACCCTGCCCAACTTCTTTTTTTTTTTTTAAAAGATTTTATTTATTTATTCGACAGAGATAGAGACAGCCAGCGAGAGAGGGAACACAAGCAGGGGGAGTGGGAGAGGAAGAAGCAGGCTCATAGCGGAAGAGCCTGATGTGGGGCTCGATCCCATAACGCCGGGATCATGCCCTGAGCCGAAGGCAGACGCTTAACCGCTGTGCCACCCAGGCGCCCCCCTGCCCAACTTCTGAACCTATTGAAGAATAAAAGAGATCATCAGTCCATAGGGGCCAAAATATCACCTTTCTTATTATTAAGCTTATGTCGGAAAACGCTGCTAGACAGTGATGGGCAGTGTACTGGTATAAAGTCCCTGAGTTAGGCAGTTGTACCCATCCACTCACAGACAACCTTCAACCAACCTGGGGCTTTACATATGGGGCCTGCCCCTCTCAAACTCACAACATGAAGGAGCAGAACAGAATTTGTTCTTCTTGTCTCACTGGAGGGGAAGTTTCCTCCCAGACTCATCAATAGGATCATGATGCTTCTCCCTCGGGAAGGAGTGGTAACAAGGTCAGAAAATATCTAGGAACCTTATGCAAATAGAGTTCACACATAGATATCAGGAATGAGGTAGAACCATGTTCTACCTAAGAGAAATTAAGGGTAAATATTTGTCACTGACATTATAACTGATTACTAACTCTAGTACATAAAGAGCTTATATCAACTGTGTAAAATAAGAAAAAAGTTCCAACAGGTGATTCAACAAAAGACATAAAAAATTCACAGGCTTTTCTCTGTCATGGTTGCGGATATAAAACCACAAACTCGGATATTTTTGTCATATGGGTTTGGGTCCTGGCTGCCGTACCGTGGGGGAATAATTTAATCTGTTTCCTCATCTCTAAAATATTATAATAATACCTACCTTGTATGGATGTTTTGATAAGGAAATACACTTATCCTGTGCTTAAAGATTTTACATTATTCCTGAAAACCCTGTCATTAAGTGAATGACCATTAATTATTTTTAAAAATCCATTAATTTCAATGGGAATATTCTATTCCAACTAGGCAGTTGCCTGCAGTGAGTACATAGGAGACACATCTTTCTTTATAGCATTGATATTATGGAATTTAGGCCCTAATAATCCACAATATGTGGTATGTGGCAGGGCTAGGGTTTGAAGGAAGCCACGAAACAACATAGAAGATACTTACCAATACAATGTCTAAGGCTACTGAAAAGGTCAAACTTTTCAACCATTTTAGAAGTATCTATTGATTGATATATTAAAATTGTACTAATTGATACATTAATTAAAAAGTTAAAAGTTGAGCTACCCTATGACCCAGCCATTGCACTACCGGGTGTTTACCCCAAAGATACAGACGTAGAGAAGAGAAGGGCCATATGCACCCCAATGTTCATAGCAGCGTTGTCCATAATAGCTAAATCGTGGAAGGAGCCGAGATGCCCTTCAACAGATGACTGGATTAAGAAGCTGTGGTCCATATATACAATGGAATATTACTCAGCTATCAGAAAGAACGAATTCTCAACATTTGCTGCAACATGGACGGCACTGGAGGAGATAATGCTAAGTGAAATAAGTCAAGCAGAGAAAGACAATTATCATATGATTTCTCTCATCTATGGAACATAAGAACTAGGATGATCGGTAGGGGAAGAAAGGGATAAAGAAAGGGGGGGTAATCAGAAGGGGGAATGAAACATGAGAGACTATGGACTATGAGAAACAAACTGAGGGCCTCAGAGGGGAGGGGGGTGGGGGAATGATAGACTGGTGATGGGTAGTAAGGAGGGCACGTATTGCATGGTGCACTGGGTGTTATATGCAACTAGTGAATCATCGAACTTTACATCGGAAACCGGGGATGTACTGTATGGTGACTAACGTAATATAATAAAAAAACATTAAAAAAAAAGGAAGTATACTAAGTGTAATTTGAGATTAAAAAGAGAGAGAGAGAAACAACTGAAATAGGGCAATGAACTTTTCTTGAACCAAAATGCAAAATCCACACTGAAAATGTTAATTATGAGCTTTAATGCATCAAATAATATAATGGTAAAATATGTAAAGAAAAAAACCCAATGGAGATTGTAGAAAATTTTAGCATCTGTTTTTCATGAGAAACCAAGTGGTCAAAAAGTAATTGACAGTATGTGGAGGATTTGAGAAATATAACAGGATTGTGAATTTTGAATTCTATAACGTGCAAGTATAGACTAACTCTTTTCATAGCCCCTGAGGACATTTATTAAAATGAATCCTAAAATAACACTCAAAGAATAATTCAATAAACTTTAAAAATAAGAAATATATTATTTCTAAGGTGAAAGAATGCTCTCCTACGTTATTCTTGGGTTAATGGCACTAGGATATTTAGGATAATCTTGATGGCAGTGATAACCTTACTATGTCAAGAGTGCTTACAAAACAAGTAGAGAAATCATAAATTATTCTGTTTTTCAAAAGGGGTAAGAGACATGAATTCTATGAAATTCACAAAAATCAAGTAGGTCATAAACCTATGAAAAGTTTGAAAATACTTAATCAAAGAATTTTTTAAAAGTTATACTTTGTACTTATTTTGAAGCAAATGATACTTTACAGGATATATAAATCAAAGGGAAAAAAGAGTGTAAATTAGTATTTCCTTTCTTGGGACCAATTTAAAAGTAATACTTTAAAAATATAGATATATTTTAAAACAGAAGTTCTACTTCTGAGAATTTGTCCTGTGGAGACAATTAAGTATGTGACTCTATAAGTAAGGAATTAGGCACTAGGATGTTCATGACAGTGTTATTTATGAGAATAAGAAATTGGAAATAACCCAAATTTCAGACAGCATGTTATTGGTTAATTTAATTATGATACAGTTACAGCCATTAAAAAAATTTCTGTTGAAATATGACATGTTAATTTGTTTATAATACATGTTCATTTAAAAAATCTACTTACTAAACTCTTGTAGGATATATTCCATTTTTGTTAAATATGTGAGTATAAAACATGGCTATGCACTAAAATGTTCATAGTGATTTTATCTGTAATTATGGATGATTTTAAATTTCTTCCGTTTGCTTAACTTTTTTTTTTCTCATTCTACAATACACGTGTGATGAAAAAATAGTATCTGTTAATAGTTTTAAGAAGTCATGTCTCGAATTTTTAATGCATCTAGAAATTGGTTCTTCAAGTTAGCAGTGCCATCTGCTGATCATGTTGGGAGTGTTTCCTCAGAACAACAAAAAATCCGAGAACATAGGAAAGTCAATAATTATCAGAATCAAACAGTATAACATATTTAAGAAAAAAGAGGAATATATAAGAAGAAATCTTGTGAAATTCATTTAGTTTAAATTATGTATGGTGCCATTAGAATGGTTTTCAAAATCTGAATTGGACTCTATCATTTTTTTATCCCTTTGTTGTACATATAGCTCTATCATCTTCAATTTATAGCTATCCCTTTTCATAGAAGTAATCCAAGAGAATATGAATTCTAGGCAAATATAGCTGTTATCCAGCAAATTACAATGAATTCCAAGGCTCATCAAAGTCATAAATGGGAAAATGAATCAGGTCAGAAGTTGGGGTAAAAATAAACAAAGAACAAATAAGGGAAAATTGTTTAGGACAATGGTAGTGAAAAAGAATGTGTTGATGGACCTCTTTTATATGAAGGAGTAAGTATCTGTCACAAAGATAAGTCTAATATGATAGTCTGTAGGAAGCAATAAGGAACATATAACCTATGTTTTCCTGATTTGTCCAAGAGGATTTAATAAAAGATTTGTCAAATGTATTCACACTTCTGGATACTTTGCATTTACAGTAATCCCCAAGTATCTGTCCTGTCAAAAAAAAAAAAAAGTAGTCTAGATAACCTGATAGTACTTTTTCACAATAAACCCATATTCAACTAATGCTTCATCTTTGCATTTGCATGCTACCTTGTTAATCACCGTCCTATAACACTATTTAGGCTCAAAATCAGAATTGCTAGAATTATGTTACCTAATCCATCTTTCATGTTGAGAAAACTTCGACAGTTTTTGCCCACTTGCAATACCTATGCCCCTGTCCCACGTCTCCTTGATATCTCAAAGGTGCTTGGCAGTGATTCTGGTATCTCCAAAGAAATTTCTCTTTGAGCAGAGGCCTGAAGACTTCACCATGTCTTTAACTGAAAAGCATCTTGTGCAGCATTGTGGGATGTTTTTGCTTTAAAAAATTACACATTATTTTCAAAGTTACTTTTAACCAACTTGATGATGATATATTAAAATTCACCACTTAAAAATTGGTGGAATCTGGAGAACCCAAAGCAAAGGCAGTGGTATAAATTCAAATCTCCCAACATAGCCTCTTTAAAAAAAGTCAGAACAATAAGGACAAATAAAACTATGCATAACTTTTTAGTAGAGGTCCAAAGTTCAAATTATGTGTAAAATTAGAAAAATAAAAACAAAAGACCAGTGAACTCTATCTCATACTCCTAACAGAAGTGTTGAGAGCAATAGCAGCCCATTAAAAACTGCATGAGAGAAAAAAGTGAACTATCAGTGGACCTAAGATTGATCTAAAAATCACGTCCAGAGAAAGAAAATCAACCCTAAGTGCAAAAATGCTGAAGAAGAGTAGTGACCTTATGAAAGGGGCTTAAAAATGTACAGAGGATGTAAGGAAGCAATTGGAAAAGAGTAAATTTTGGCAGGAGATAAGGGTTTAAAAGATGAGAGAGACCTGTCTTGGAAAATTCAGAGTGAATGAGAAAAAGAAGCAAAAGAGGGAAGTTTACAATCCTGGAAGACAAAAGGAAATAAAAATGTCAAAGAGCACACATTTTTCTTTACTCCGTACAGAAAAAGAAGCACCATCTAGGAAGAAGTTACACTTTGCTATACTGACAGAAGAAGGTGTTTTTGAATTAAGAATCTCATAAGGCTAGCAGGTGCAGTTGGTGGAGCATGGGACTCTTGGTCTCAGGGTTGTGAGCTCAAGCCCCATGTTGTATGTAGAGATGACTTAAAAATAAAATCTTAAAAAAAAAATCTCAATAAACTACCCCAAGCAGGGTACAGTCTTTGTACAAATTACTTTTAAAAGAAAACAAAAATGAAAATAGAAAAGGTTTAGCTGATGACCTTTTCCTCAAACAGAAAAAAAAAAAAAACAAAGCAGAAGAAAACTATAACACTATGTTCCAAGCTGAATTAAATATTCTGAAACCAGCATTTGGGAATTAAAGCAAAGCAAAACAAAACAAAAAAACAGATTGCATCAAAAATCCAGGAGCCAAGAATAGGAAGAAACAAAATGGGGAGTTGATTGAACTGGAGGGGGAGGGGATCATATAAAAAATAAAGACTAAATTATGGAGAACCCAACGAAGAAAAGATATGAGTGAACACTTAATAAAGTGCAATGAATGATCGTTAGAAAAGAACCATGGAAATGAAAATAAAGAAGAGATTTTTTTAAAGGCCAAAGAAAAGTGACTGAGATGATATTCAGGCAAAGGAGAACTAACTTAGGTATAATTGCAGTTTCAGGAGGAGGAAAAACAGAACTAATACTTAAAAGTGTAATCTAAGTAGACTTTCTGGAAATAAACCAGACCTGTATTTACATATTGAAAGGGCCCAACAGGTACAAGGGAAAACTGACCCATAATGGTAAATGTGGTGATATACCCTATGAGACCAGTGAGTCTAAAACTATTAGATTTTAAAAATGAGGGAAAAGATTTCTCAAGGCCACCAAGTTAAAAAAAAAAATCAAATAAGTTGCAAGGACAAGATAATTAGACCAGCATCAAATTTCTTAGAGAAACATATATAAAGCAAGGCATCAATTGGAAGCATTTTCAAACAGCTCAAAGAAAGGAGGTGTGAACCAAGAACTATATAAAGGCAAACTGTCTTTCATGTATCCATGCTAACATGCTAGAGAGTAGGACATTCTATACTCAACAGCCTTTCTTGAGAAATCTATTAGAGCAAGAGCTTCTTCTAACCAAAGATATGACTGGTGAAAGTTTAGCAAAAAAAGACTAATGGCACACATTTAAAATGTTTGGTTGTAGATCTAAGTAAGACCAAACCAGAAATGAGGACAAGGGTGGTAGAAGAATATGTTGTGTGCTATATTATGTTATTCTTTCATGAATATAAACTATGCAACTAAAATATGAGAGGAGACGGGACAGCAAAAGAGGAAGGTAGAATAATTTCATTCTTTTTAAAATATAGGTAATAGGGGAGAGTAAATGGATATCAGAAAAAACTAATAAAATATTGAGTAAAAGGTTGAAGAAGAAAGGACTGAGCATTAAAAAAGATATAAGGAAAAGGATAACACAGATTTTAAAAGGCAAGAGTGAAGAAAAGATCCAATGTATAGAAAAAGAACTCAGCAAATATGTATTGTAATTATAAAATAATATGATAGACTTGAGACAACAAATACCAAACTGATAATGAGATCTCAAGGATATATAAAGCTTCAAACTCTGATAATAGAGTAGACCTCCTCAAGGGCACATGGCAGTCACAAAAATTGATCACATGTCATGTCATGAGGAAAGTATCAGTCAGCACCACGAAGTAGAAATATTATGCATTATCTTATCACAAAACCAAAAAATAAAAATTATTGACAATGAAAGTCCAACTGGAAATTTAAAAGCCTTCCATTCAACAACTCTTACTTAATAGCTGATGGGGGGAATACAAACTGAAATTACAGAATTTTTGAAAACTAATGATAATGAAAACATTGTATATCAGAATCTACTGGATATATTTAAAGTACTGATCAGAGGAAACTTCATAGCCTTGAACATTTTTGTGAATAAAAATGAAAGAATGAAAATAAATGAACCAGATTTCCAGATCAAAATATAAGGGGGAAAAAAAGAAAAAAAAAGTAAATAATACAAACCAAAGAAAGAAATAAGCAAGGAAGTAATAAAGATAAAATCAGAAATTGTTGAGGTTCAGAAGAGAAAGCAGTAGGTCTAATTCATAAATGAAATCCCCATTTTGCAGCAAAATAAAATAATAGACAAAATAGTACTAATTTAATCAAGAAAAAAGAAAGTTAAAAATACAAAATGAGAAGTTGAGTGAAAACAAACTGAAGCAGAAAGCATTTAAAAATCACAAGGGTCTGCTTTATAGATGTCTATACAAATAAACTTATAAAACCTTGAGAAAATGGATAATATCCTAAGAAAATTGTATTTATTTCCTAGGGCCGCCATAACTAAGTACCACAAATGGGTGTTTTAAAATGAATTCTCATTGTGTTCTTGGTTCGCTTTTGTTGCAACAAGAATGAAAAGCATACCATGGTCCAGTCCTTTCCTTTTCCTTTTGTGTGTATCTCTCCATAAGTTCTTAAGGAAAAAGGAAAAATGTCTTCTTAATTTATCATTTTATGCTTGCAAACCGAGCTTGATGTCTTCGTTTCTCAAATGCAGTGCATTTCCACCTCTGAATTTCCCCCTTAGTCAATAATGCCCATTGGTCAATGAAATTATCTTAATGTTCTAATCTCAAATATATTCTGGTAATAATGGATGGGAACAAATGAAATAGAGATCTTATTAAAACGTGTAAGGTTTTATTGCATTCTAATGAAATTTTTGGAAATGTTGTATGAAAATCTATGCTGAAGTTTAAGGCGAAACTGAAGTAGGTTAAAGGCCTCATGAAGAGTAATGAGAATTGGGATAGTTTTTGGTTACAGAGTCAAATAATGACAACTGCAACACAGATGAAGTGACTGTTGGTACCTTCGAGTGTATTCCTTCAGACATAATGTGTGCATATACACAACATATAAATATACACACAATACATACATCCACCTTCATTTCTAAAAATGGGGAAAAATACTGTTCCTACTTATTACTTTGTCTTTATTTTTTAACTGCCACAATGTCTTATAATTTGTAACTTTTACTTGATATTTTATGGACTTGTAACAAGCAAATGAATATTTTTAAGAAACAATTTTAATTCCTAAAAAAACACACATTTTTAATTCCTGAATATTATTACATTTTATGACTATTGAGTTTATATCATACATCTCTTATTGGACATTTAGTTTATTTTTTAAAATGCTTCAGTATTATTTAAAAAAAGGCTTTCATGAAAAAAAATATTCTCTTAGGATTAGTTCTAAAAGTAAATTTTCTTTTGTAATATTCCCAGTATTATAATTGAAAATGAGTCACAAAATTACTGTGAAGTAAAAAAGCACAAAAGTGTTACATTTGCTAAATAAACCCAAGAGCTTATGAAAACATCAAGACAATACACAAAGTTCTCGTAATCTGAGAATAAGGAAAACACAAATACTCGTAATTATGAAGGATAATACCTCATACTTCCATACTACCACAAAGGAAAAAATTGTTTACGTAAGAGATAAAAAGTAAGAGACAAAATAAATAAAGTAAGCGACTCTAATTCAAACAGATAGACCGTAGATGAACAAAAAGAAATAATCACCTCATGTGGAGGTATGGCAGTGGCAGATGGNTCAAACAGATAGACCGTAGATGAACAAAAAGAAATAATCACCTCATGTGGAGGTATGGCAGTGGCAGATGAGGAATTGAGAGACTCTTTGGTTAACATTAAAGGGATATTCAGAAGAACTAGGATAACAGGGGGAGACAAACATATTAATAAGTCATGTAGGTGCGCCTGAGTGGCTTAGTGAGTTAAGCGTCCGACTCTTGATTTCGGTTTGGGTCATGATCTTAGGGTCCTGGGATCGAGCCCCATGTTGGGCTCTGAGCTCCGTGGGGAGTCTGCTTGGGATTCTCTCTCTCCCTCTGTTCCTCCCACATTTGCACTCTCTCGCTATCTCTCTCTAAAATAAATAAAACTAAAAAAAAAAAGTTATGTAGAAGATAACTCAATTGTAGATGATTGTCTAAAACTGCAGGATGAGGCCCGAAGTACAGGATATCTCAGAGTAGATCATGGCCAAGGTAAAAAAAAAAACTGAAACTAAAGGTTCTGGAAACTAGAAGGTTTCCTCCTGGAGCCACCCTAATGACCAACTGTACACAGGATATAACTCTCACAGACGAGGGCAATACCAAAATATACTTCTGGTGTCCGCCGACGGCAGCACTGGTATTTGCTGATGGTATTTGCTGCCGAGTTAACATTTTTCTACAGAACTCCACTTAGCTGATGTGTAAGTTTAGAGTTCCGGGCTGCTCCTTAAGATGTGCCATTGATGGGAACTGTCATGCCTAATGGCACATGACAACACCATCACCCCTTATCAAGGGGCCTTTTCTAATAACAGAGTTGCAATTATTATTATTACTATCACCACAATTTCTTTTTTAAATNCCCTTATCAAGGGGCCTTTTCTAATAACAGAGTTGCAATTATTATTATTACTATCACCACAATTTCTTTTTTTTAACGATTTTATTTATTTATTTGAGAGAGAGTCAGAGAGAGAGCACGAGCCAGGGGAGAGGCAGAATAAGAGGGAGAGGGATAAGCACTTGCTGCTGAGCACGGAGCCTGATGCAGGCTTGATCCAAGGACCCTAAGATCATGACCTGCGCTGAAGTCAGATATTTAACTGACTGAGCCACCTAGGCTCCCCTCGGCATAATTTCTTACTAGAAATTTGTGGTGATACAAATGAAAAATCTCTATGAAGTGTGAACATAAGCATATTAGTGTTTATTGACACCATCTATTACTATTGCTTCAGTTTAACTTTTTGCAGGTGGAAGGAGACAGATAATGCATTTGGCCTTGACCTACCAAGGTACTGTCATAAAGGTTGAATACAAAACTATCCAAAAGGGAATACCAGGCCCCCAAATCTGAACATTCATACTCCCCTCAAATAAAGGTCTGGGACTGGAAGGCACTGGATTTTCTCTTTCTCAGTTAAGCACATGAGCCACTGGAGGGCAGCAGAGACAGGATTTTAACACCAAGGTCATTTAACAGTCATTGACCTATTGATAGATTTATTCATTTAGCACGTAATGAGTGCCTACTATGTGCAAGGCATTCACCTTTTTATTATGACCAAAGCCATATGTAAACTATTTCATTAATTATTTCAATTGTGAAAGAACATTTCACGGACATTTATATCTGAATCCCTGCTGTGTCTAGCATAGACTGAAATCTACATATTTTTGCATAGTACATCTGAGAAGTCAGTATGAAACTTACAGAATACCCATATTTACTAATTTCTCTCTTGAACAATGTTACTATCTTTTCTGTTCATTCCTGTGTATAAAATGTTTATTGGTTTTCTTTTGACCTTTTTGTCAAACTTTAGGAAAATATAGAGGAGTGAAAATGAAAATAAAATTCAACCATAGGTAACTGTCCTTAGTGTTTTGATCTAATTCCTCCCAGTCAAATATATGTAGATGTATGTTAATTTAGTTTACAGATTTGATCTTGGGAATCTATAGCTATCCCTTAAAATTATGCTATCACACTGGGGTGCCATATCCATATCAGTAAGTATTTAAAGAAAAAATACCAATGAAATAAAACTTTTTCAGAAGTTCCGTATTTTTATGTTACACTGTGCAGACCAAAACAATTTATCCAGATGGAGTTCTCATCTCTCTACTAAGAGCATATTTATTTCTCTAGATTAGTTCATTTTACTTTCTACCCTGCTTTCAAAAAAAAAAGAAAGAAAAAAGATAGAAGTTGATTTTGAAGATGCCTTGTATTTTGATCCATCATAAAACATAAGTAGGAAAGATTGGGCATTATTGATTTTAGGATAAAACATTTTCATGATAAATTAGAACTAAAATATATGAGGGGGAAAAGAGAATATGCTTAAGTATGTGCATTTACCACCAGATGTCTCAGTTCATGTAGTCAAGTAGTGAGGGTAAGGATAATTTTCCTTACCTCACAAGCTTGCCACTGTAAAATGACCTTAGCAAGATGCATGGGAAGAATGCATAATTCAACTTTCTACTTACTCATTTAGCAAATTATTATGACTAAGATGTGCCCAGGCTGTATTTCACATCATGAGATTTCCAGAGCAAACAAGGCATAGTGCCTGTCCTTGAGGGGTATACAGTCTAGCAGGAGTGAGACAAGTAAATCTCTTGCTGTGGTAAGGGCTGCCGGGTATAAGGCCCAGAGTGTTATATGGTACATGAGAAGTTCACCTGTGCCTATATAGCTCAGTAGCAGAGCATTTGACTGCTTCAGAGGCTCACCTAACCATGCTTTAGTCCTTAAAGAAGTTTTAGCCAAGGAGATGTTTAGGCTAGAAACTAAAGGTCAGGGGAAAAGAGTTGGATAAGGAAAGGAGGAAAAGCATTTGGCCGGGGGGAAACAGCATGCAAAGGCCGGACTTGTTCTGTGAATGGTTAGCAATTCATTATGGCCAGAGAGCAAGGTGGAACAGCAAGGCAGGAGAGGTAAGCAAGAGTCAAACCATAAAGGTCTTTGTAAACTGTTGTTAGGGAGTTTGAACTTTATCATGCAATTTAATTTTTAACGTTACAAAGTGAATTCTGGCTCGTGTGTGGAAAATGGATTCAGGTAGGAAATACCAGAGGATGGAGGTCCATTTACATCTACAAGATGATGAATAAGTTTTATTATAAATTATAAGAAAATTATTGGTTCATTCCAGAAACTAATATAGAATCTAGACATAGCAGGTGTTTGATGTATGTTGAATAGTGACTGAAAGGATGAATAGATCTGTAAACAGTTTAACATCCATACTTGGACTTCCTGAAGAAGACAATTGGCCTATTCTTATTACATCCACAACAGTTTCAATATCACTATTCTAATACCACTTATTTCTATTTCTTAATCAATATCACTGACTTGGGGTTGTCCACATTGAAAAACTCTATTACCACTGTCAAGAATTGGAAAAGTGATTTTTTAAAAAGATATTTGAGAGAGAGATAACATGTGCGTGCATGTTGGGGGGGTGGGAGGCAGAGGCAGAGGGACAGAGAGAATCTCAAGCAGACTCCCCACTGAGCATGGAGCCTGATGTGGAGCTCCATCCCATGACCCAGAGACTATGACCTGAGCCGAAATCAAGAGTTGGATGCTTAACCGACTGAGCCACCCAGGTGCCCTGGAAAGGTCTGATTTTTATCTAAGAGTATGCTTCAGTATCCTACAGGAAGAATCTATTTCCTTTGTTGGGTTTCTTTTTCTGGTGTTACTGCTTCAGTCTGTCGGCTTCCCTTGGGGAATTTACTTTGGCAATCTAGTCGTTTGTTAAATGTTTATCCATAAAATGGATAAGACTCCATGAAAATTCACCCCATTGTATAGTTCAGATGATAAAATGAGACCTGCATATCTTAAAGGAATATTATCACACTGATTGTGCATATAGTACATAAAATATTGTTTCCTCAGGCACCAGTGAGCCTTAGGGTCAGAGGGAGAATCAGAAGGGAAATGTCTGATCATAACAGAATATTCATGTAGCACTGTGTTTCTTGAGTAACAAGCGTCTTCTTTGTCTGCTGTTTGTTAAGAAACAAGCTAGGAGGAATGGAAATTCTTTTTCCAATTTCTTTTCTTTAAGAAATTTTGATGGAGTAATTTCAAAACTGCCCTGTCTGGGAATAAAATTTTTTAAGCATGGCAAAGTATTATAGGAGCAGATGGTGCTAAAGGACTTTTTAAATATGAAAGAAAATTACATCCGACCAAAAGACAGTAAGTCAAGGAAACACTTGAGTTATCTATAGCTATTAATATTATAATTTGATCATTTGATATCTGGGATACTTGGAACTGCTTAAATGTATTTCAAATTTGTCTTTTGAAAATTGCAAGTTAATTGTAATTTGTTGTCAGAAAAATAGAAAGGAAAACAAACTTAGTAATAGCATTCCTTCAGGAGTTTTTAAAGATGCAAAAAATAGTTTTCACATACAGTCATCAAAAGCACATGATATTTCCAAGACCCAGATGGCTTGAGTAAAAATATTAATTTTCTAAGCCAAAAGGAAAAAAAAAACTTACAGAGATGGAATATTTTGCCTTTTATACTTAAATTCATTCAAAGATATTCCATCATTTTAATCACACAAAAATATATTTGAAAGAGCCTTCAAACAATTGCAACTCCCCCCACCCCACCCCCACCCTGCTGGGATAAGTCGATGTTATTCTCCCTACTTACATATGCAGAAAGTAGCAATTAACATTCATGGATCAAAGAATGTAGGTGATTCTGAGTTTCACAAGGATAAATTAATGCAGGTGATAATTATGGGGTGGTGAGAAACAGCCAAAATTAATTCTCTAGGGGTGAATGGTGGGAGGGAAGTGGATGATTCAGGAGATAGAAGGATTGTTGAAGATAACTTTATTTTGGACATGTGGAGTTTGAGATGCCCATGGAAAACTGGATGGTTGATCCAGGTTTTAAATGATTAAACAAGTCAAGAGTTTGGGAAAAGGCCTGCGCTGGGAATGGAGATTTGCTTGTCATGAATATCTGAGAGTGGATGTGGTCATTCAAGGAGAGTGTGTAGAGTATGAAAATATGAGGCCAAGACAGCAATATGCATCAGGAAAGCTTTTAAATGGTGGAAGGAGAGGGCAGAGGCTAGAAGTCTAAAAAGAGAAAGCAGATGATCACAGGATGAGCAGTTTCCATTACCTACTGACATTAATGGCAAGTATTTACCAAATAAACTTGGGCATGAACACCATCTTTACAAAAGTGGTGTTCTTTTCTTCCCAGCCTTGCAATGAACGTTTTGAAGTGGAATTTTCTAGCTAATTTCATGTTTAGCATGAAACCAGGATGAATGAAAAGGAAAACAAGGTATGCAGTATAGAGCATAGAATAAGGTTCAGTTTATAATCCAAGCAGCAAGTTCTTGAGGAAGGCCAAAGCTAATAAGGAAGCCAAATGGCAGTGTTGGAGCTATGCCATGGAAATGCCAGTTCTGGTCAGGATGGTGTATCAAAGGGCTAGCAGCTCCTAGTTTCCCTTGTCCAGAGTTCACATTAAAATATTGACAAAAGCCAGGAGATAATGACAATCCAAAACGACGAACAGTGAAAATGAATATTAACAGAGCGTTGCTAGAATCTGGAGGAAATTTTCAGTAAGGTGGATTTATTAAAAAAATGATTTGTGTTCTATACTTTTTTCACTTTGTGAAACAGAGCTGCTCCTGCCACATGATAGTCTGTGGGACCACTGGAGTTACTGGAAGCCTCAACGTCTTCATCAGTAAACTTTACTTACTAGGATTTGTTTGGATTAAAGAAGCAAATGCATACTAATTGCTTATCAGAGAGCTTGGTACAAAGGAATTAATAAATAAATAGTCAGTGGCTCCTAAATGGATCTTCTCCCAAGTTGCCAAATATTATTGATTCAAGAGAGAAAAGAATGAGCATTCAAAATAAGAAATGCTGACAGTACAGGTTGACTGCCTGTTGCCAGAATCTGGGAGGAATTTTGACTAAGCACTAGCTTGAATGAAACTCCATTTACAAAACAAGTGGTTTTCTTCCTCATTCTTCACCTCATGAAACAAAGCTACTTATTATCTTCATCACCAACATATAGAACTTACTCTATGCCAAGTACTGTGTGAAGTGTATGATTCACTTGGTCTCTAGGCGTCCTCATCCATCAGCCATGGTCAGGGAATCTGGAATCTATGGAATCACATGCAAATTATGCATTTTTCTGGAGAGGGGATCTATAGCATTCATAAGCTTCTCAAAGCATTGTGTGCCCTCCTCCTGCCCCTAAAGACTTAGAAACAGTGTCAAGTAGAACCTTCTTATTTTATAGAGAGCCCAGATGGGCTGTCACCGCCCCCCCCCCAATCAGGTCTTGTTTGCTTGTATTGATCGCCCAGAGCCTCTATACCATCAAACATGAGCTCTCACACTGGTGAGAATTATCCTAATTTGTAAGAGAGAAGTATACATATTACTGATTTTATTTTTACTATAATCTGCTAAATATCTCATTCCTACTATTTTTTTTTTAAGATTTTGTTTATTTATGTGACAGAGAGACTGCCAGCGAGAGAGGGAACACAAGCAGGGGGAGTGGGAGAGGAAGAAGCAGGCTCATAGCGGAGGAGCCTGATGTGGGGCTCAATCCCGGAACGCCGGGATCACGCTCTGAGCCGAAGGCAGACGCTTAAGGACTGCGCTGCCCAGGCGTCCCTCTCATTCCTACTTTTGAAAGATGGCCTTATCAAATTCTTTTCCATTTTCTAATATTTCTCTTTCTTGCCATTTTTATATCTGCCACTTCCTCTAAAATCTAGAATCTTGAGTCTAAAAGGTTCAGTTATCACACTACAATGCCGTTTTATTTGGTTATTTGCTAATTTTTCTCGGAATTTGGAAGTCTAACATTCAGATGTTTCCAAAAAATCCAGCAGTTCCTAAAACTGAAGCCATTGCTTTAAAATGTGTATGAGAAGGACACAAAAGGAACCAAATGTTCTCTCTCCACCCTATTATAAAGACCTTCACTATCCAAAAAATAGAAAACACTTAACGAAATTCAGGAATTGATTTGTCATGTACGTAAAAATGGATAAACACTTGCAGAATAGGAGTGTAAAAATTGTTAAGCCTGCTAATGTCAAGCCTAGAAAATAACAAATACAGAGTGGTTAGCAGAAACAGAATTATAAAATTGAAGTATTAGGGGCGCCTGGGTGGCACAGCGGTTAAGCGTCTGCCTTCGGCTCAGGGCGTGATCCCGGCATTATGGGATCGAGCCCCACATCAGGCTCCTCCGCTATGAGCCTGCTTCTTCCTCTCCCACTCCCCCTGCTTGTGTTCCCTCTCTCACTGGCTGTCTCTATCTCTGTCAAATAAATAAATAAAATCTTTAAAAAAAATAAAATAAAATTGAAATATTAGAACTCTTTTGTGAAAATGGCCCCCAAATAATTATTCATGAGCCTGGTTGTTCCCATTCTTACTGTATAGGTACTTTCCAGGCACTGGTTTTTGAAAACTACCACAAGACTTACTTTTTTTTTTTAAAGATTTATTTTAGAGGCGGGGTGGGGGGGGTGGGGAGTGGCAGAGGGAGAGAATCTTCAAGCAGACTCCCTGCTGAGCATGGAGACTGACTCCGGGCTGGATCCCACCATCCATGAGATCATGGCCTAAGCCGAAACCAAGAGTTGGATGCTCAACCAGCTGAGCCCCCCAGGAGCCCCAACTACAGAATGTATTCTTACGTAACTGAAGAGCTTCCCCGAGTCATAAATGCCAGTTTTCCAGTGGACCCCCAAAGATGTCTATTTTTGGCCACTCCATGGGAGTCCCTGAAACTCTGATTTGTGCTTTGAAGAATCTTGGAAAGTAGAAATCTATGTCAGCTTTTGCTCCCAATTTGCAACCCAGTGCTCTGTCTTTGGGACGAAAAAGCCTTTAGTGGATATTTGGGGACAGATCAAAGTAAATGGAAAGCTTATGATGCTACCCATCTTGTGAAGTCCTAGCCAGGTGCTCGGTTAGACAATAATTGATCAAGGAAAAGATAACCAGTTCCTTCCAGATGGGCTGCCACTGTCTGGTAACTTCATAGCTGCCTGCACAGAAAAGAAAGTCCCTGTTGTTTTTAGGTTACAAGAGGGTTATGATGATAGCTATGGCTTCACTGCAACTTTTATTACTGATCACATCAGACATCATGTAAAATAACCACGTGCATGAAAAACTTCAGGTAAGAGAATTTCTTCAGGACTGTAAAAAAAATGTAATAAACAGAATTGCAGGGAAAAAGGATTTTTAAAACGTTGGATTTCATAGTGCTAAAAATGCATCATCCATAGTTGAATCACTTTCTGAATAAACATATAAAACCTGAGAAAAGTAATTTTGAATTTCTCATTCTATGACATTAAACATTTTTTCATAATTTCTCAATGATCATGAAATTTTTCTCATATATCCATGTAATGATATTGAAATTATAGTTGACAACTTGCTTCAAAATGGTGCTTTGGTACTAATTTTTTTTTTCTCACTGCTTCACAAAATCGTATTTATTTCATGAATGTCCTACTCTAATAGTTAACTTCCTGTGCTCTAATCTTTTGCTGTGTAGAGTATGGTCTGTGGATCAGCGGCATTAATATCTCCTGAAAGCTTATTAGAAATGCAGAATCTATGTCAATCCCACACCATCTGAAGTAGACCTGCCGTTCAACGGAATCCTCTGCACCTGAGGGGATTCCCATGCACAGGAAAGCAGTGGTCCTCACAGTATGACCTCCAGAACAACAACTTCAGCTGGGAATTCGTTAGGAGTGGAAATCCTCAGACCGCCTCTAACCCTCCTCAATCAGCAACTCTCACAGTCTATGTTTTCTCAAACTCCTGCCGATTGTGCTCATGATAAATTGGCTGCACGATTAAGGCATTCTGTTGCACAGTAGAGTCACCTGGGGAACTTGGAAAAGTCTGAATGTCCAGGTTGCAACTCATACAAGTTAAATCAGTCTTTGTGGCTGAGACCCAGGCTTTTAAAAATTCCTCAGGCATTTGGGGCGCCTGGGTAGCTCAGTCAGTTGAGCGTCTGACACTTCGTTTTGGCTGAAGCCGTGATCTCATGGGTTGTGAAATCAAGCCCTGCATAGGGCTCCTCACTCAGCGGGCAGTCTGCTCGAGATTCTCTCTCTCTCTGCCCACCCCCATGTGCACATTTGCTAAAATAAGTAAATCTTTTTAAAAGAATTTTAAAAACTCCTCAGACATTCACATTTGAAAATCCATGTTTTAAAGGAGAATGACTATACAAATTCATATTTTTGATAAATCAAACTAGCTATAGTTTTCAAAATAACCATGAATTATTTGATGAAATATGTTCTAGCAGAAAGTAATTGACTGGCATTTTGATTTATCTGTTGCAGGAGAGTTTTTTTAAATTGTTCATTCCCTCAGCACTCGGTTTTTCTTCACTTGACCTATTGTAAATCCTCTGGTGGCATTGGTGCCACAAATAGGGAAAACATTTCCAAGTGAAAATCAAGCCCTAAATTTAATACTCCCAGGGATTTAGAAAGGGAAACAAGAGAACAAAAGAGGGAAATACCTGTTTAAATAAGGGGTACAGCATAAAGAGGGCAATTATGTGTAAGAGGGATGGTAGACGATGACTGCTAGCTGTTGAAAGAGAAGAGGGAGCAGGAGTTCTATTTTCTTAGAGAAGCGCATACCACAGATTTTGGTTACAAAAAAAAAAGGGCAAGGGCTCAGCTCAGAGAGGTGTTGGTGCCAGCATTCAGGTGTTTCTGCAAAGTTGGGGATCACTTCAATGAGAAACTAGTAGTCAACGTGTAACTAAGAGAAGTCCCGTTTGGGAGACACCATAAAGACCATGTCCTCCTGGTCTTAAATTGTAGGGAAGATCCTGGATGGCAGTCAGAATTCCCAGGGAGTGTGGGAGAGGAATGAGGCCCAGTTCTAGTGGTTTAAAGAAATTTGTATTAATTAAGGGAGCAGCTTTTGGGAAGTTCAGGCATTGTAACTTTTTGGCTTCATTAGTGAATCTATTATAAATGCCATTGCTCTTGTGTTCTCTCAAAATATTTTAGGAATGTAACTCGTCATACCTGTCAAGGTAGTAGCAAATGCTGCCTGACAATATATATTTGTCCAGTATTAGTATTAGTTTGGGGATATGACTCCAAAATTATAAGAAATTGGTAAAAAGCTACTTAATCATTTTTCAGACATAGAGGAGAACTATGCTTTTGGTATATGTATTTTCCATCTTATTATAAACTCACACAAACTAACTGGAAAGTTGACAAGAGAGGAGGAACCCTAGAAGTTAATCCATAAACCAGAATCTACAGGCATAAGTTGTATAAATTAGAAGGAAGAACTATAGCAGATGTCCTTTAATGTCCCAACTTTATCATGATTATTTGAGCAAGGAGCTTAAGTTTTCTGAGGACTCTGTTGGTTCTTCAAAGCAGGAAATAAAGGTCATGAGACAAGCCACATGCTACTGATAAGTGGTTGATTTGGGGAGTAGTGTGACTAAATGAAGAAAGGCCCTTGACCGAGGGCTTCGCCATGTATAGAGTAGCATGCAAGTGCTTTGATCCTTGCTGAATGTGCACTAATACCAAGTGCACACGTTGTGGCTGAGAAAGTTTTGGGAGCAGATAATAAGGAGAGGGAGTCAAGCTAATCAGACACTCTTCAAAATTTTTTCTGTAGAAGCCTTGGCTGTCCAAGTTTCCGAAGATTATATCTGTTCTCCTCTCAACAGAAATAGTTGTGGGGCAAGGCAGGGGTGGTGGTGGCGGTGAAGGGATGAAATTAGAAGTTTATAAGGAAAAGGGGAGGCCAAAGAATCAATGACCAAAATTTGGAACTAAACTTTGTTGGTGGCTGGAGGGTGGAGATGGGAAATCAGCCTGAGGCTGGAGAAACAGCCCCTGGTAGCAGGCAATTGTCCTTAATAAAGCCTGGAGAGTTTTCTGAGGCGCATGCCTTCCAGGCACCAAAAATTTGGTTTGGAGTGACTTATGGTAGTTGATAGTTTTCAAGAACTTGGTCCATCTCATCTAAGTTGTTGAATTTATGTGCTTAGGGTTGTTCCTAGTATTCCCTTATTGTCCTTGTAGTATCCATGGGATCTGTAGTGTTATCTCCCCTTTGATGTTGGTAATTTACATATTTTTTCTCCGTGTTTTGTCTGGCTAGAGTTTTATTCAAGATCTGCTCTTTGGATTGATTGATTTTCTCTGTGATTTTTCTGTTTTCCATTCCAGTTATATTGTTCATATATTTGGAGAATACACTCCTGTAGTAAGGTATATATTATTCCTTCCTGCTGCCTATTTTGGGCTTAATTTGTTCTTCTTCACTAGTTTCTTAATGTGAGGTTAGATAACCAATTTGAAAGTTTCCTTTTTTAAAAAATATAAGCATTTAATTTTACAAATTTCTCTGTAAGTACTGCTTTAGCCACATTCCATAAATTATGATATGTTGCATTTTCATTTTCTTTCATTTAAAAGTATTTTCTAATATCTCTTGAGATTTTTTCCTTTGGCCCATGGGTTGTTTAATTTCTAAATATTTTGGGATTTTCCAGATGTCTTTCTGTTATTGATTTCTAGTTTAATTCCATTTATAGTGAGCACATACTTTATATGATTTCAATTCTTGTAAATTGATTAAGACTTTTTTTGATGGCCTAGAATATGATCTATCTTGGTGACTATTCTATGAATATTTGAAAATAATGTGTATTCTGCTATTATTGATTGAATTGTTCTATAAATTGTAATTAGTGTTAAGTCTTCTGTACCCTCACTGATTTTCCATTTGGTTCTTCTATTGATTACTGACTGTAGGTATCTTCAACTGTATTTGTTAATTTGTCTATTTCCTCTTTTAAATCTATTGGTCTTTGCTTCATGTAGTTTGATGCCTGTTGTTAGGAACATACATATTAAGGTTTATTATGTTTTGGAGAATTCACCCCTTTATCGGTATTTAAAAATTAATTTAATGTCCTTTGTTATCCTGATAATATTTCCTTATTCTGAAGTCTACTCAGTCTGATGTTAATATGCCTACTGTAGTCTTTTGATTGGTGTTTTCATAATATATCTTTTACCTTCCTTTTACTTGTATCAATCTATGTTTATATATAAAGTAGAGCTCCTGTAGTCAACATATAGTGGAGTCTGCTTTAAAATCTAATCTGCCAGCCTCTGGTTTTATTTGTTTATTTCTTGTCTTTTTTTTTAAACTTAAATTCAATTAACCAACATACAGTCTCTCTTTTTATTTTTTTAAGTATTTATTTATTTATTTTTAGAAAGATTTAATTAATTTGTCAGAGAGAGAAGAGTGCACAAGTAGGGGGAGCAGCAGGCAGAGGGAGAAGCAGGCTCCCTGCTGAGCAAGGAGCCCGATGTGGGACTTGATCCCAGGACCCTGAGGTCATGTCCTAAGCTGAAGGCATATGCTTAACTGACTGAGCCACCCAGGCGTCCCCAGTCTCTGTTTTTAATTGGAACACGTAGAAATGTAGAAGCCTTACATCTGTATAGGTCCATATAGTATAGGTTTATACTCCTTTCTTTATGTTATAGTTGTAATATATATACACATACTCACATTGAAAGCCTCACCAGACATTTTATACTTTCTGCATTTGACAGTTGTGTTTAAAGGACTTAAGGGGAGAAAAGTAATCTATTATATTTACCTTTATATTTGTCAATTCTGTCTCTTTATTTCTGTAGTTCCATGTTTCCCTCTGCTGTCATTTTTCTTCATCTTTAAGAGTTTCCATTAATACTTCTTTTAGAACAGGTCTGCTAGTTCCTAGTTCTTCTAGTTTCCCATCAGCTGAAAATGTCTTTATTTGCCATCATTCCTGAAGAACATTTCTATTGGATCTAGAACTTTGGGTTGATAATTCCTTTTTTTTTCTTTTTTCTTTTTTTTTTTAGCACTTGGAAGTCGTTATTTCACTGTCTTTGGCCTCCATGGTTTTTGATGAGAAATAACACAAAGATATATATATATTGTTTTTTGGTAGTTTTTTGGTAGTTTGATATATATATATATATTTTTGTTTTGTTTTTTGATGTCTGGCTAAGCATGGGGATTTTTTTATTTTGATTTGTTTTTTAGTTTATCCTATGTAGGGTTCTCAGAACTTTTTGAATTTGTAAATTTATGTCTTTCACAAAATTTAAGAGGTATCTACCTATAATTTCTTCAAATATATATATTTTTGCATCCATTAATTTCTTCTTTTTTTCTGAGACTCCAGTGACATGAATATTAGAACTTTGATATTGTCCCACAGGTAACTGTGCCTTTGTTTTCTTTTTTTAAAATCTTTTTTTGACTGCCCTTCAGGCTGGATCATTTTTATCTATCTATTTTCAAGTTTACTAAATAGTTCCTCTGTCATTCCCTTCTGCCATTAGACCTATCCAATAATTTTTTAAAATTTCAGATAATGTATTTTTTTATTTTTAAATTTCTGTCTGGTTCATTTTTACAGTTTCTCTGCTCAAAAATTCTACTTTTCTATGCATTTTAAGAATATTCACCTTTCTTTGGAAGAAATGCCTCTGTGTAGGTGGAATGTAATCTCTGCTTGCAACTGTAAAACTTAAGAAAAAAAAGAAGAAAGGGGAAAAAACAGTTTGAACACAAAGGCTCTGTGGAGGAAATGCTTCTATGTAAGTGAAATGTTATCTCTGCATGCAGCAATAAAACTGAAGAAGAGAAAGGAAAAAAGAAAAAAGAAACAGTTTGGACACAAAGGCTCTTTGGAAGAAATGCTTCTATGTAGGTGAAATGTTATTTCTGTATGCAAGAGTAAAACTTAAGAAAAAAGGAAAAAAACAAAAACAAAAAACAAGCCCAGTTTGAACACAAAGGCTCTATAGAAGAAATGCCTCTACGTAGTGAAGTGTTATCTCTGCATGCAATAGTAAAAATTAAGAAAAAGAAAAAGGAAAAAAGAAAAAATAGTTTGAAGAATATTCACTTTTACCTTAGGGAGCATGGGTATAATAGCTGCTTTAACATCTTAGGTAACAAATATTTAGGCCATTTTGGGGTTTGAATTTGTTTATTGTCTTCTCCCTTGAAATGTGATCAGATTTTTCTTTTTCGCTGAAGTAATTTTAGGTTATATCCTTCATATTTTAGATATTATATTGTGAGATTCTGGGTTCTTTGAAAATCCTTTGGAGATGCCAGTCGTTTTTATTTTATTTTATTTTATTTTATTTTATTTTATTTTATTTTATTTTATTTTATTTTATTTATTTTATCAGACAATCAATCCAGTTAGGTTTAGACTACAAGTTCTCTCTCTCTTTCTGTGGGTGGTGATTCTGGTGTGAGTTTAGTTTTCAAAGACTTTTCTTTTCTGTATTGCTTGGGTCTGCTCCATACATGCCCCGTAGAGAGGTTAGGCAGGGCTGTGGGTAGTGGTTTATATTGTGGCTCAGTTCTCAAAGCCATTTTTCTTTGTGTCTGTTCACTCACCTGCAGCTCATGAATGACAACTTGTATCAGTTCATACATAGAATTAGGGAATCTTCCTCTAGCTGCCTCCTCCCTGGAATTTCCCCTATACTTTAAGCCAGAATTTCTTGCGGAGTTTTATCCCCCCGCTCTGTGTATAGACTGTGCTACCAGGACTGCCCTCAGGATGAAGTAGCAAGAGAAAAGAGAGAAAAAAAATAATGCTGATTCTCTCCGTACACTTTGGACCACAGGGGCTCTTTTCTTTGTTCTTAGAGCCCAAGACATGAGCTTTCTCTACAAATTTTAGGGACCCAAATTGCTGCCGCCATGGCAAATTGCCCTAAGATTTGGTGGCTTAACATGACAAACATTTAGTATCTGACGTTTTCCATAGTTCAGGATTTTAGGTGTTGCTAAGCTGGATTTTCTGGCTCATAGCATCTCGCAAAGTTTGCGTGTCATCATGCAAGTTATGATGCTGCCCAGGGCCGCAGTCCTCTCAAGGCTTGGCAGTGGAAGGGTCTGCTTCAGAACATACAGCTGTTGACAGGCTTCAGAAGTTCCACTCTGAAGCTCACTACATAACTGTTGACAGGCTGCTGGTCCTTGTTGGCTGTTGGCCAGAGACATGAGTTCCTTGCCATGTGGACCTCTCCATGGGGCATCTCATGACATGGCAGCTGGCTTTCCTCAGAGCAAGAGAGGGAGACAGTGAAAGAGAGTGAACAAAATGGAAAACAGAGTCTTTTGTAACCTAATCTTGACAGTGACATCCGAACACTTTTGCCATATTTTATTTGTTGGAAGAAAGTCATTAAGTCCAACCCACATTCAAAAGGAAAGAATTACAAAATGGCATGGATGTCAAGAGGCAGGAGTCGTTAGGGGCCATTTCAGAAGTTGCCTACCACACTTTCTTCAACTAAATGCCTGGTGTGCGTGATTTAAAGAGCATATTATATCTTCAGACCTTTTCCATATAGCATGGAAAAATATAAAATACCAGCACATGTTTGGTTTTCTTTCTTTCCTGGCGAACATAGATTCCATCTGGGTTCAATAGAAATTAAGGATGTTGAAAAATGCAAGACAGATCTAGAAAGAGCCAAAGATATGGAAAATAAATGTGGGTATGTTTGGTGCATCATTTTAATGCTTGAATCGTTTCCTAGTCTGAATATTGTTAGGCAAATGAAGTATAAGAAACATCTGGCTGGAGGAAAACAAGGCATAGATTAACAGGACGAACAGAAGTTAGTGGAGTATGTTACTTCATTTTAAACTGTTCAAGTTTGCAAACATAAGTCTGAGATCAAACCACATTCCATAAGGGATAAATTAAGCTACTGCAAATTGGTCCTTTATCAAGTAGTGAAATAAGAGAGAAGTTCCTATTTTTTTAGACTTTCCATCAGCTTAAGACACATTGAGTACATTAAAGCTCTTTGAAGGATTAGAATCCTTAGCTATGAGGCTGGCAAGTCGAAGAATAGGTAAGAGATCCTTAAAGGTGATAGATTTGCTTCTAATACTGAGTGATAGAGTGTATTTTCTGAAGATGTCCACGGTAATAATTTCCGTGCCGTGTGATTTTCTGCAATGTGATCTCACTGCTTCCCAATCAAGAGATAGAGTCTGTTTCTCCACACCCTGGAATTTAGACAGGCTTCCTATCTGCTTTTTCACAGGAGTATGGTGGAAGTGATGCCATGCCATCTCCAGTCATCACTCTTCAGGGATCCAGCGGTTCTGCTCCCTGCCTGCTGAAGCTGTGAGCCACCATGTCAAAAGTCTGGGCTTTTCTTTTGGAGAGAGAACTACATGGAGATGCCTTGAGTTTCAAACATGTGAGTGAAGAAGCCATCTTGGATGTCCTGGTCAGTTGAGCCTCTAGGTAGCTCCAGCCACAGCCTCTGTGTAATTGGAATCACACGAGAACCAAATGAGACCCAGTCAACTGATCCCAGTTAACTGACAAAATCATAATGGATAATAATAATCGTTTTAAGTTATTAAGTTTTAGGGTGGTTTATACACAATTGATCATCAGAAACCACTATGTACATAAAACCAGAATTTGAAAAAAAAATTTTTATATTAGACATAGACACTTTGGGAGGTTTACAATATTAAATTACTTAACCCTAGGATACCACTGATATTTCATAATATATATATTCTTGGTTCTCAAACTTGAAAGTTTACCAGGAGTAATCTGAAACTTGCCCCTCTGCATGGAGGGCAGAGAGAGATCGAAGAAAGAGGCAGACCACTCCAGATGGATAGATGTCAGGTTTAAGAAAGCAAGGGAATTTATGTACGAGACTTGTCAGCTAAAAGATCAGTAGACCTCCACACCCACCTACTAGAATCTTAAGAGTTTATTTAGAGGCTTTAACTGGGTTTAGTCACATATACCATCCAGATGGTCTCAACAACACATTGCTCTCTCAAGGCTGCTTCCTTGAAAATGCTTTCTATTGTGGGAATGGTGGGCAGAAGATACATTCCAAGGACAGGGAAGGTGGTAGGTAGTCTCCAATTGCCTGGGTCCTGCTCAAGGTCAACCAGCAGTCGCATCCTCTATATGGCCTCCTCAACACTATCTGGATGTGAATACAAAGGTATATTCTGTAGCTTAAAATATAATGAATGAAATAACCATCCATAGCAATTGTTCTACCTTAAGATAAACATTATTACATGTTTATGTTTCCTTGCATCGTTTTTTCTATGTGTATTTTTTTTTCATTCACATTACACAAGTGTATTTCTTGCCTCCCTGCCTCCCAATTTAGCAGGATGTATTGAGCATTTTTAGAGTATTAAACTTTTTTGAAAACATAAGCATAGTAACTGTAAATTTTCTTTGTATGCATCAAATATGCTTTATCTAACCATTCTTGTATTATTTTAAGATTATTGCCAATATTCCCAACATGTCACTTTCGTAATTAGTACTATAAATTTGAGCCTTGTACATAAATGTGTGCTCATTTCTGAGTATCTCCTTTGAGAGGATGCCTTGTTAAAGAATATGATCATTATAATTAAAAAAAAACTCCTATCATTGAATCAGGCTGCCACGGCTAACGATGTATAACAGCCCCACTTTCATCAAACTTTGGCGATGGCAGATAGAGTCTATCTGGAGTACCAGCATCGATTAATTAGTAGTGGTGACCTGGGACTTCTTTATGAGAAGGGCTGTAAGACCACCTGTGGGCCCAGCAGCAAAGAATGCTAAGATAAATTAGTGATCTTTAACTTCGATGAGGGGTGGAAGAATAGAAACACATGTGCTTTGCGTCTGCTACTCAGCCTTAGCCAGTCTGGGGCTGAAGATATATTCAGTAGTTCTTGCCAACATGAAATGCAAAGAAAAAAGTTTCTTGTTTTTATTATAATGCCTAGTTCCACAGTTAAAAATGTAGTTGAATGGTTTTTCATATGCTCGGTGTCCGCCTGAATTTATTCTTTTGTGAATTGCTTTTCCATTATCCTTTGTCCATATTTTCAGTTGTCTTGCTAATGCAGACTTACAAGAGTGCTTTATATGTAAGGATAACAAGATTTTTTCTGCCATTTTCCAATCTGTCTTTTTCCTTCTAATCTGTTTAATGATATTTTATGATGAATAAAAGTGTTCAGTGCTATGTGGTCAAATAAATTAATGTTTCTCCTCATGGTTTTTTTCTTTTGTTTGCATGTTTAAGACATTCTTTTCTGCTCTAAAATCTTAAAAATGTTCATCTCTATATTCTTCTCTCTTATTTATGGTTTAACTTATATTTATCTCCAAAATACATCAGAAATCTAATACCCTCCTAAGGTGTATCGAAGAGAGACAGCCTAAAAGAGGAGATAAAAAAGACTAAGTAAGGAAATAGCAAGCAAATTGAAAATAGTGATACTGATGATGATAATAGTAATAATTATAATAAAGCTGAGGTGCCATCCAGACATAGTAAGATTCAAAGTAAATATGTTAAATGAATAAAGGCTAATTTTATGTTGCTAAAGTTTGAAGTTACTTTGTTAATGAGTGTATCTTTAGTCACAGAGAATATGTCACTGTTCTGAACATTTATGCATAAAACTTAATATATCACAAAAACATAAAGCAAAGCTAAAAATATAAGTATAAATTCTCAAAAAATGACTGTACCAGAGTTTAATGCACTTTCCGTCTTGAATAGATGAGATAAATTAAAGTGAATAAGGATATAGAGCACTTAGTGTGTACAGTAAAACTGATTTGTAAGAGAAAAATTTAGATCTTACAACTAAAAATGTCTCAAAACCTAATGACATATATTAGGCCATCAAAGATTTCAATAAGAACAGACCTGTTCTATGGCTTCAATGAAATAAACCTGGGAATTAATTTTAAAATAGGTTAACAAAATGTACAAACACTTGGTGTTAAAATAATAACATAAAAATAAAATAAAATAAATCACCCACTTCAATAATTTCTGGGCCAAAGAGGAAATAAAAGTCCAACTGTAGGGTATTTAGAAAATAATCATGCATTACACATAAGATTTAGCTAAAGCTAGGCTCTGTGGAAAATGATATCTCTAAGAGCTCTATTTAAAAAGCAGAATAAATAAAAATAAATGAACAAAGGATTCAAGTCAAGAACTACAAAAGGAATTGTTCTGGGTAAAAGCATAAGTTAACGTATCAGAAAACAGAAATTCCAAGTGTTGGGTCTCTAAAAAGCACAATAGAGAAAATGCTCATGCAAGTAATCAAGAGCAAAAAAAGTAAAATGATCCATATATAATATTGGAAAGAAGCTAAATGATACCATACATGTAGAAGAAAATACAATAATTGGAAATGTATGCTACTGAAATCTCTGTTAATACATTTTTAAATTTATATTCAAGAACAATTTCCTAAGAAAATGTTAATTACTAAAACTTTCTTAAGAAAAGATATAAAACTTTAAATAAAAAAATAACCTTGGAAGAGTAATGGAGGAAAATAAAATTGTTATTCAAAATATAAAGTGATGATTCCAATTCCATGCAAGATGGAATAAGTTTACTCCACCCTGTCTCTTCCACTGAATACAGCTATAAAGTCTGTACAGGAGGCATGGGGTCACTATTTAAGGACTCAGAAGAGTTAGGAGTAGCAGGGGAGTTGGGGAAGAAGATTGGAGTTCAAAATGCCAGCAATGAGTTTACCATTTTTTTCCCCTCCAGGATTCCCCAGGGTTGAATGCAACAGTCCAAAACCCTGAAGGAGGCAGGTACTGGTGCAGAGAGAGAGGGAGAGAGAGAGGTAGTTTGTTTTTACTTTCTCTGCTTTCATACTTCCCAAACTTCAGTCAATCTCTTGACAGCTGCAGTGATTGCAGAGTCTGCAATGCAGCCAGAATTTGTGGAGCCAAGTCTTGGAGGAAGAACCTTCCTCTCTTATCGGCAGAGTTGTAAATCCAGGACAATGTAGGGAAACCTGTCTGTCCTCCTGCCATTTGGCCCACATGCAAACGTAGTCCCTGGAGTGTGCAGGAGAGCAGGGCAACTAAAATATCAGCTTTTTGGGTAGAGGATTGAAAGGGGGAGCCCCAGAAATTAGGAATATAATGGGAGGTCATGCGAAGCAAAGGGGTTGGGACCTTCTTGGCTGCTTATGCATGGATTTGATCTTGATTTGAACTGAATGCCACCCAGGTTCTAGATTGATCACTGGGGAACTCATGCAGAGGGGAAGTCCTAATAGCATTGCAAAAACTTTGAAATCTGAACTAACATTGGAACTAACACCTACAAAAGGATCATTGGATCTTGTGACCTGAAACTTCTCAGGTTAACTGCCAACTAAAATCAAAACATCAACACTTTCTAAGGGATTTAAACAAGATCCAGAATCATATATTTAAAATATTCAGGATACAATTAAAAATTACTCACCATATAAACAAAATCATAACTTGCATGGGTAAAGATGGCAGATATTAGGATGATATAATTGGAATTACATCACAAAGACTTTAAAGAAGGTATCATACAAGTGTCTCAACAATTATAAACACTCTTGAAACAAATAGAAAAATAGATGATACGGAGAAGAATCAAATGCACATTTGAGAACTGAAATACACAAGAACTGAAATTTAAAATTTACTAAATGGGCCCAATAGTAGACTCAAGGCAATAGAAAAGGGGGGGGGGACTATCAATCTACAATTATACATAGTTATACAATTATATATGTAAGTATATCTATATCTATTGATCTACCTATATTTCTATATCTCTCTATATAGATCTTTTTATAATCTGTGTTTGTAGCTATAAATATAATATACATCTCCAGCAAAATATCCTTCAGGAATTAGGGTGAAATAAACACATTTTCAGATGAACAATAACTAAGAGAATTTGTGCCAGATTATTCCAGCAAATGTTGGATGGGATTCATAGCCACTAGAACTCTCACACATTTCTGTTTCTCTCATGAATGAGAAATGGTATATATACCACTCTGAAAACATTTTGGCAGTTTCTTATAACACTAAATAAACTTTTGCCAAATGATCTAATAATCCCATCCTTGGGTATTTAGCCTAAATAAATGAAATCTTAAGTTTACACAAAAACCTGTATACAAACTCAGAAGAATCTCAAAGTTATTATGCTAAGCGAAAAAAAAGTCTCCAAAAAGTACATATTGTATGATTCATTTATATGATCCTCAAAAAGACAAAACCATAGTGTTGTAGAACAGGCAAGTGGGTTGCCTGGGAGTTAGGATTGAGGAAAGGGCATAACCACAGAGGGAGTTTTTTGGAGTGAATGAACCCATTCTGTATACTGATTGTGGTTGTAGTTACATGAATCTGTTATATGTGTCTGAATCCATAGAACTGTACACACATGAAGTCAGTTTTACTGTATGATAATCTTAAAAATAAAATTTATAAAGTAACCATAGTTAGAGCTGCCTCCAAACGAGAATGGCGGTCGTATACTTTGTCAATAAGAAATCAATTATCCTTACTGATCCTTCTGTATTTCACACACTGGTAGGAGAAGGAAAAGAGATAAAAAGAACATGCCTTTTTAAAACTTTTACCGTCATTATTATTTGTTATTAGAAGAGCAACCTCTAGGATTATGTTGGAAATCACAGAGTTTGGTTCAAGCCTTGACCTTGAATGTTATATCTAGAAACATAGATGATACCATTTTATTTTTTACAGATTGAAGATGACGAAAGATGAACACATTAAGCCGCTACTTGTGAGTGGACACATGGGCTGGTCCTATCAGTGGATCTAAAGAGTCCTTCCATGCGTGTCCTTCTGGAATAAATAACATCTCCCATGCACCTTTGGAAAACTGGTTCACCATTTGAGGCTATGGGCAACGTGTGGGGCACACTCCTTTGTGGATGACTGTTTCTGAAGAAGTAAAGGAAATGGTCACTGTGAACATAATGGCCAGCCTGAAGAAGGTCAGCCTGCAGAGCATTCTAGAAGCTTGCGGTGCCTGGCAGTACCACATGTAAGATTCTCAACACATGTGCCTTTCGCCAGGTCAAGATGCAAATCCTGCAAAGTTTAGCCAAGGATGACCCCAGCTGTTTTTTGGAAATGTGTTCTTGGTACTCGGTTCTCCTGGATAAGAACACCTGCTTTTCCCAAGACTGTTCAGAGACCAAGTTACTTTTCATTTGCATAGGGAGGCCAGCAAATGGTAGATGCAGTGTTGCGTCAGGAGACAATCAAGACAACCTCCACTGAACTTAAGCCACCCAAATACAAGGCAAGGGTGATGGTGTGATGTGACCTGTGCAAAGCACATGTCTTGGGACCATTTTCTTTGAAGTCACATGTCTGAAGAGATGAATATCATCATGTCAAATGACCAATTAGTACCCTCATATTACAGACTTGGGGCGGGGTGCCAGGAGCAGTTCCAACAGGCTGGCACACTACCCCATTCCTCCAGAAAGGGAAGGGACTCTTTGGATAATTTCCAGAACTGAATTGGCTGATGGTCTTGTGTGGAGTAGACTACCAAAGGTAATCGCAATAAACCATTTCTATTTTTAGATTCCTTGGGTACCTTTATAAGTTCTATTACTTACCTACAAAAATGCAGTGACCATGATATTTATCAGGATTTATGGCAGGATTAAATGAGATAAAGCACAGAAAATAAGGTGGTTTAAAATTTTTTCAGTCTGTCTAGTGTTGTAACCAGGTTTGCAACATTTATTTAGATATGGCTTTTTAAATTGTTTGCAATGTCTGCTGCTAGGGCCTTTCTATCCTAAACTCCATCTTCAGATAACTTCTACTTAAAGAAACATGTAGGGTGGTTTATTTTTCCAACCTCTGTATGTGGGAGACTATCTTTGTTAAACTCACAACAAAAAGATACTCTTATAGAATACAGTCACAAGGGGGCATCTTCCTCCTGTCATTACTGCCTATCCTGTAATCATTAGCTAACACGGTGTTAAAGATTTTAAAACCAGACACCATTCCCAGCACACATGGAATCCGAAAAAATTTCCTGCTCTACTTCCATTTACCTGACTTAATTCCTGATGTCTCAGAAGGATCTTTGCCGGCATGACTCTGCTGTCTTCCTTGGCCCCCCCCTCCGTGTTTCCCCAAACACACACGTGTCCTATCTTTTTACATCAACGTGGAAAGATGGTTGCCCTGAAGGGTGGGGTGGAGGGTGGGTGTCCACTAGCACAGGTCTCAGTAGATAGGCAGGGATGGAAATTAGTCTCTGATCAAACTCTGGTTCTCTGAGTCAGCACACAGGTGGTGAGAAAAATGTAATGCATCTCCCATCCCTGACTGCATCAACACAGTTTTTTTCATAGAAGTCCTTATTTTATGGAATGAAGCCAGGGTGATTTTTTCCCCTCTCAGTGTAGCTCTAGTTGCCATTTCAGTACCTTTTGGTTGCTTCTCAATCTTAGTTTTTGGATATCATGAAAGTTTATCATATTCTATGTCTGTCATTTATAGTGGGTTAAGCCAGGATTTCTGAACCTTGGTACTATGGACATGTTGGTCTCGATGATTCTTTGTTGTGGGAGCTCTCTGGTGCCTTCTCAGATGTTTAGTTGCATTTCTGGCCTGTATACTAGACACTAGTAACACTGCTCTCCCCCCAAATATTTCCAAATTTTGCCCAATGTTCCCTGCAGAGTCAACTCCTATTAAGAATCACTGCTTCAGACTAGAGAACATATACACTAGAGAACTCTGCAGAGCAGTGCCAAGATTGGAACTGCAGTCTTAATAAAGTTCTCTATGTCCCCACTCTCTTACCATGAGAATGATGAACATAGTCCTGACTGTTCAGCCCATTGTAAGTACACGATGACATGTTGGCTTATGTGCTCACCCTGGGGGCATGTGTCAGAATTATCCAGGGAGCTTTAAATGTGCCTAGACCCATGCCAAATACCTCAAAATATCGCCTTCATCCCTGCTTTGAAAATAAGGCATTTACTGGAACAGTGGATAGATGATGTTATTTAATGTGATCATGAAGAAGTACATGTATTACTAAATGACATATTTAGTTTTTGTTGTTTTTCTTTTTTGAGAGAGAGAGCGAGCGCGCACACGTGTGCATGAGCAGGGGTGTGGGGGAGGAGCAGAGGGAGAGGGGGAGAGAGGGAATCATAAGCAGGGTCCACACCCAGGACAGAGCCCCACATGGGGCTGATCTCACGACCCTGAGATCATGACCTGAGTTGAAATCAAGAGTCAGATGCTTAACCGACTGACCCACCCAGGTACCCTTATGACACATTTAGCTTTTAAAAATATTTTAATAACTATATTTTGATTTAATCCAGTGTTTTTTAATGCAAAGAAAGACAAAGATTCCAAGATGGGCTGGGATGAAAAAGGTAGAAAAGAAGACTATAACCTAATCCCCACGAGTGGTTAATTAAAACCCCTGTTAGAATCAGGCACTGTTACATAATTTACCACAGTTATATGTAAATATTAGCAGGCATCAGGTAAACTTACTGTCCCAAACTAAAGATCAGAAAGCCCTTGCAGAAACTGATTTGTAACTCTTTCCTGTAGGAACCTCCTAAATTTTAGGGTAGGCTAAGCTTTCCAGGCTTTTATCATTCCTTTGCTTTTTCTCCCTCTCCCCTCTCCCCCCTCCCTTGCACTGTGAACTCAACTGTCTTCTCATTGTTGTGTGACTCAATTTGATAATTATTCTATTCATCAAATATTTCTAGCTTTCTGCTTCCTGGGAATATGGTAGGATTGTACTTCCCTATTCCCTTTGGAATTAGAGATGGCCATATAACTTTCTTTAGCCAATGAAATGGGGCAGAAGTGGTGTGTGTCACCATTGAGGACAACTTTAGAAGCGCATGAGCAATTCATTGTGTTCTCCTTTTTTCTTCCACAGCAGTTACGTAAAGCAAAGCACGTGTTGAAAGATAGCCCCTGGCTACAGACTTGGGTTTATTAGGATCAAGTTCAGTTGAACGTGACAGGAAAGTCAATATCAAAGTGGGCAGATGGGAAATCTGAGATGAGTATGGTGGTTCTGTTCCACAAAGTCTGCAGGAAGTCAGGTGCCTTCCAGCTTGTTACTCACCCATTGCTAGAATGTGACCGTTATTCTCACGGTCCAAGATGGCTACTAGAGTTCTGATACCCTAATCATGTTCCAGGTAGAAAGGTGGATTAAGGGGTGAAAGGAAGAGACAACAGGTAAAAGATAGCAGTTATCTTTTAAAGAGATCTTCTAGAAACTGCCACACAAAACCAGTATATATATATATCCAGAACCTAGTTATATGGCCACATCCCAGCTGCAAGGATAGCTGGGATATGTAGTCTTTATTTCAATACCGTAAGCCCAGCTAAAACTCAGGAGCTCTATTACCTGAAGGAGGTGAGACCAGATATGGTGGGTAGGTGACAAGGAGTCTCTGCCACAGTGAGTATATGAGCTCAGTTAGGACGATTATGATGGCCCATCCCCTCAATCACAGAGTGGGCTAAGGGATGGGCATGTAACCCATGCCTGCTCTAGTGGATTCCTTCTTTAAGGTCATGGTGGTAGTGATTTTCAGAACTTTTTAAACTTAAGGAGAAGAGTCTTTCCTTCTCAGATCATAAATCTGAAGATAGAGACCAAATCTAACATGCCAAAATAAGCATAAGGGAGAGAAAAATGGAAGATCTAGGTAGTTCTTGATTTCCTTTCCAAGCCTTTTTGAAACCAGCTCCACCCCTGCCCTTTCCCCAATTTAGCTATATGAGCCAAGAAATGCCCTTTTGTTTAAATGAGGAGAAGTTGGGTGCCTATTGCTTGCAAACAAAGAGTCCTAGAGCAATTGTCTACCTCCCTGGAGTTTTGTGCAGAACACATGAGCTAGTACACATCGTAGTTGCCATGGTGCCTGGCACATCCAAGTCCTGAAATGTTAGCTCTTAATGATGTGTTTGAAATAAAACAGAGTAGATACAATTTGGAAAAACTCTCTCTCTTTTTTTAAAGTCTCAGCTCAAACAAGGTCTTGCTCATTCCCCAGGAGGATTTCGACCTTTCTCCTTCTTGCTCCCCCTTCTCCATTCCTACATTTATCTTACTGCTTTGTAAATGTTTGCAAATGATATTCTCTTCTGATATCCTTTGAACTTCCAGACTGGAACTGAGTCTTAGTCAACTTCAAAAACCTCAGTATCTAACATTCTGGCACATGATAGGTGGTCAATAAATATTGTTAGAAAAATAAGAGTTTGAAGAATGTTCGTGATTAAAGGTGGTGATAATAGAATCAGCATTTATAGAGGACACATTATATTCTAAGCCCTGTCCTAAGAACTTTAAGTTTTTTTGATTAGTTCCTCACAGTCACCCTACCAGACTATTGTTATTACTCCATTTTACAGATAACTAGTGAATGGCAGAGCCGAGATTTCATCTCAGGCAAACTGATTCCAGAATCCTAACATTTCAACCAATACACTGTGATATCTCTCAATGAAGGAATTCCATTAAATATAGATGGAATTAAATTATCTGATACTAGAGAGAGAGGAAACTTGAAGATATTGAATTCCATCATGAAATAGGTGCGGAAACTGATGCCCAGGATTGGAAGTAACTTAGTTGAGGTGGTTTATGTAACTGCAGGGGCCTTTCTTCACAGGACTTCTGACTCCTAGCCGGAATATTTTAACCGAGTTCCCTGCCTCTAATGCAAAGTGTGCTTTTACTTTTGGGATCTTGCTTTGGAAAAACCACACCCAGGTGGCAACTTGTGTTTCATGGTAGCTATATGCCAGGTACCACTTAAAGTCAAGGAGATAGACCTCTGTGGGTCCTGCCTGTTGAAACAGACCACAAACACATGAGAGGGGACCGGGGAAAAAGGACCCCTACTCATTCTTCAGATTGCAGCACAAACATTCTTAGAGAAGGTTTCCCTGACCTCTTCAAGGTCAAGTCTGTCCACCTAAGATCTCCTTTGTAGCACTTAGCATTGAGGGTTGTAATTATATACATGGTTTGTGGAATATCTGGCTAATCATCACTTCACTTGTTACCCTGTAAGTTCCCTGGGGACAAGATCCCTGGCAATTTTTGTAACTCATTATATTCCTGGTGTCCTGGCCCATCATAGGTGCTCAAAGAAATTTGCTGAGTGAATGAAGGAATGAACAAACGAGTGAATAAAGAAATGCATGGATGAAGCGGCAGGACCAGTCATCCCCATGCGATGTGTTAGGGGTAGATGCAGTCCCGATATGATGTGGTCTGAGGGGGCCCTCAAGAGTCTACACACTCACACACACCACTGATAAGAAATTAAACGTAAAATAAACATCTATTTGGTGAGGGTCGTGGGGCACCGGAGGGGGAAAAAGAGACACAAAAGGTGAGCAAGCAGTTTTCAAAGGATGCTTTCAACTCGCTGGCCAGTCCGTGTGTGTTTTCCTCTACAAAGTGTTTCCAATTACTGTGGCACTCTCGGTATCTGGATCCATCTCCAGTGAATTCCTCTGCAGCTCCTGCCAGACATATGGGATCAATCAGGGCTTCGGCGCTGGTGCGCTTGCTGCGGGAATGTTGACAGCCTGACAGACGCGGGGTTCTGGTGTCATGGAATCTCCGAGTCTTTGGCCTGATCCCGGGAGGAGAAGGAGAGGGGGAGGAGAGAGATAGAGACAGAGATAGAGGAAGGAGAGGGGAGCGGGAGAGACAGAGAGAGGAGGAAGAGAGGGAGAAGGAGGGACGCGGGCGATTTTTCTTGACTGCCCCCTTTCCTTCAAACATTTTATAGGCTTCGGGGAGAGAGGGAGGAGGAGAGAGGGAAGAAAAAAGGCGAGAGCGCGAGGGGTAGAGAGCGCGCGCCGTTGCCTGCGAGCCCCCGAGCCGCGGGAGTCCGCCCGTGTCCCCAGGCTGGGCTAAGAGGGCGCCCAGGCTCCGGCCGCCGCCCCGAGCCCGCGCCGCGCACGCCCCTCCGCGAGCCGGGCGGCAGGGCGTCTCTCCGCGCCGGGGGCCGACGCCTGCGCTCCGGGCCGGCCGCTCCGTCTCCAGCGCGATGTGGCCGCGCCTGGCCTTTTGTTGCTGGGGTCTGGCTCTCGTTTCGGGCTGGGCGACCTTTCAGCAGATGTCCCCGTCGCGCAATTTCAGCTTCCGCCTCTTCCCCGAGGCCGCGCCCGGAGCCCCGGGGCGGCTGCCGGCACCGCCCGCGCCCGGCGAGGACGCGGCGGAGAGCAAAGTGGAGCGGCTGGGCCAGGCGTTCCGGCGGCGCGTGCGGCGGCTGCGGGAGCTCAGCGAGCGCCTGGAGCTCGTCTTCCTGGTGGACGAGTCGTCCAGCGTGGGCCAAGCCAACTTCCTCAGCGAGCTCAAGTTCGTCCGCAAGCTGCTGTCCGACTTCCCCGTGGTGCCCACGGCCACGCGCGTGGCCATCGTGACCTTCTCGTCCAAGAACAACGTGGTGCCGCGCGTCGATTACATCTCCCACCGCCGCGCGCACCAGCACAAGTGCGCGCTGCTCAGCCGCGAGATCCCGGCCATCACCTACCGCGGCGGCGGCACCTACACCAAGGGCGCCTTCCAGCAAGCCGCGGTAAGGCGCCCGCCCCTCCCGGCCGCGGCCCTCGCCCCCGGCCCTGCCCACCCTGTGCTGCCGGTTCACCTCCGACCCGGGGTTCCGCCTCGGGCAAGCCGCCGCCTCCCCACGTCAAGTCCCAGTGCCCAGAATCAGAGTCAAACCCACCTTCCTATTGTTGGGAGGGTCCCAGCGGGTCATGGATTTTAACCGCTTAGCGAGATGGCAGGCTCCTCAGAGCGGTCTTCTTTGAGGGCCGTCTTAGGAAGGGGTCCTTAAGATGCGGTTCACGTTCACACTTGTAGGGGACAGACCGTGTCCAAGCTGGAACAGGTGAGTGAGTGTGTTTTATGAAGGGTCTCTAAAGGTAAGACGTAGAGCGAACTGAATAGTTCAGTTCCTTTTTTATTTTATGCTTTTGATACGCGTTTAACTGCATGCGTTTCTTATTTTTACTCCAAGACCTTTGCAGGGTTTTTAGCATCTGGAAGAGGAAGTCAGTTATAGAGGATGGACTTTCACATAATTTAACTTTTTCTGATTACTAGGTAATACATATTCAGTTGAAGAAAATTCGGAACATACAGAAATGTCTGACACATACCAGCAAGCCAATTATTTGCAGAATGAATGAAACAGAAAGGAGGAAAAATGGGGGGGGGGTTGGAACTATAACCCTATAACCCTTAAAAAACTACTGTTTACATGTTGTTGAACAGTTGCCCAGCATGCACGTTTGTGCATACTTTTCACCACAGTGGTGTCCTGCTGTTTTGTAGCCTGCATTTTTCATTCGTTAGATCAAACACGATCTACACTAGTGTATTATATATCTAATGTAGCTATTCGATAGCTACATTAGCTGCATACTATTCCATTGAATACATACACCGTCATTTATTTTACCTGTCACCTATTATTGGACACTTAGGGTTTTTATTAACTAAGTTATGATATACACAAATATTTGTGCACCCTTTTGATTACTTCCTTAGGAAGAATTTCTGTAGCGGTTCCTGATTTAAGAATATGAACATTTGTAAGCTTCTTGATGCATAGTGTCCAGTTCTCCCTTGGAGGGTCCTGTAAATTTACATTCCCACCAGCAGAGTATCACAGCAGTAAGTTTGCCATACGGTCACCAATAACATGCAGTATTATTTCAGATATCTTTGCCAATTTTGTAGTTGTATAGAGGTATCATTTCAGCAAATTCACATTTTTAGTTTTATTGAGGATGAACGTTTTCCAGTACATTTACTGGGCGTTTGTATTTTTTTTGATAATTACCTGGTCATAATTTTTGCCCATTTTGCACTGATAGTACATGTTAGTTTTTCCCCCTTAATTTGTAAAAGCTCTTTATATAGTAAGATTGGTAATTCCTATTTGTATATGCTGCAGGTGTTTTCCAGGTCACTGCCTTTTACTTTTGTTTATTGCAGTGTTATTAGATGGATGATGTAACTTTTTATATATTCAAATCTATTAAACATTGTCCTTAAGATCCCATATTTGCTTGTATTCTTAGAATGGCCTCTTCATTTCCCAAATTGGAGAAATGTTTTCCATTTAACAGTTTAATCCATCTGGAACTTATTTTAGTGTATGGTGTGACAAAGATATCTAATTTTATTTTTATTAAGTAGTTAACAAGTTAGTATCATTTGCTTGAAAGCTATCCATCCTATTCTAGTTTAATTGAATGCCACTTTTATCATCCACTAAATGCTTATGGGTATTTGATCTTCTGGCTTTCTATTAGTTTGTCTTATCTATTATGTTTAAGCTTTGTGAAAGTGATTTAATTATTATAACTTTACAGTATATTTAAATATCTGGCAGTACAAATTCTCCCTTTTTCTTATCCCTTTTAAATAAGTTCTCATGTACTTATTACTTACTATGAATTTTTAATTCATGTTCACATATTTCAAATGAAAGCAACCAGGATTTTGATTTCAATACAGAAATATTGAATTAAGTTGTAGATTACTTATATTTTATAGTAGTCCCATTTAAGTAAAAAACATGGTATGTCTTTATATAAACAGTTCTTTTTATATCATTTAGTGAACTCGTAGATTTCTAATAATTAAGTCCTGCATAAAGTTCCAAATTTAGACCTAACTATATTCTACTCAATATTGCTACCATGAATAGCACCTTTTCAGATTCAATTGTAAATGATTATTCTTGTACAGAAACATTGTTCATTTTCTGAATATATCTTCTCTAACTGGATTCTTGCTGAAGTCTCTTTGGTTCATTTTTTTTCTTTTTAAATACATTTTATTTTACTGATAATAAATACTTTATAGGAAAATAATCAGGCAAATTTCCTGTAAATACACTGTAATATTGTGATACACACCTTTCTTGACTTTTAGCAGTTGTTTAAATAATAGGTGTTTTTGCGCATGCATAAACAGTGTTTGCCCAAAAAAGGATTATATTGTACATTCTCTTTTCTAACTTGACTTTCTATTCCACCGTATTTTTAGTCTTCTTTCCATAACAAGAAATATACTTTTACTTTATCATTTTTCATAGTCACATAGTATTCATAGAATATGCCTTTATTTTTATCATGTAAATAGCTATTATTATATATTTAGGCTGTTGTAAACAACACTGTGTGACTAAGTTTTTGCTCATATCTTTAATAATTTCTTCAATGCAAATTTCTAAAGTGGGAGCTATTAATGCATCAAAGTGTATGCCCATTTTTTAAGGCCCTTGGTATATGTGCCAAGTTGTCCTGCAGAAAATTGGCACCAAATTGCACCCCTGTGTGCAGTGCCTGGATCGGTATTTAGGATGCAGCCAACATAGGTTAGTGTCATTTGAACACCCCCCTGCCCCGTCCCACTTTATATGTGAAAAATAGTCCCATTTTAAATTGCATTTCCTTATTAGTAAGGCTGAACACCTTTTTCATTTATTATTGGCCATTTATAGCTCTGCTTTTTTGAATTTCTGTTAAAATATTTTCAGATAATTATCCATTTTTTATTTGAAGGTGGTTCTTTTTCTTATTGATTTGCAAATGCTCTTTGCATCTTAATGGTATTAACCTTCCTGCTGCTAAGTATGAGGCAAGTGGTTTTTCTCAGTGTTTCACTTGCCTTCTAAATTTCTTCATGGTGATAACATCTATCATTTTATCAATTGATTGAATCTATTTTTCTTTTCATTTGTGCTTTTTTCATTTCCTATGAAGTTTGAAAAGCTTTTGCCTCCAGGAGATGAAGTAATTCCTTAAAGATGTTCCCATTTTATTGAATTGTTTCACCAGGCAGAGTTCAGTTTTGCAGATCCTGTTCTTTGTTGGCCCCCACTCCAAGTACTCATGAGGTCCTAGGTCTGGCCATATTCCTGATGTCACCACCCACTCCATCTGAGAAGAGCCTGCTTCATCAGGGAAAAACTCGCCATATACTAGCTCTTCTGTTTGGGTTGGCCAGGTTTGTCTGGGGCCTCTGAGTACGGTGATCCAAAACAGTTAAATGGGTAATGAATCGAGTACACACTGCTCGCCTCAAGACCTACTCTGTCTTCAGCTTTCTCCTTCCAAATACTACATCCTGTCTTGGAAAGTGAAATTGCCAAGAAGGTTCCGAGGGTCGTTCTTCAATCCGAATCCGTTGGTAATCTACCAAACCGAGCCTTCTCAAAAGTTGGTGTTCGCTGAACTTCCCCTTGATTTTATTTTTCTTTTCTCACTTGAATTGGGTTATGTGAAGGTGCAGGAGAGGGTCAGCTGGACTCAGTCCCTGGCTAACCTGGAAACTTATGTATTTCCACTATAACTTTTCCAAACCTCTGATGAGTATTGTTAGGTATAATTAAAATAGGATATTGGGAGAAAGTTGATAGAAGAGGAGTGATGTTTAAAGATGACATTGGTGGAAGTTTGAATATGGGTTTCTCCATGGGGATCAGGCAAGCCTGTTTCATTGCAGAATTAGTTTGAAAACTGTAAGCTGTGTAGTTTGGGTTTGGATGTGAAACTTAATACATTTCATTGGGAAAATGAGACAGCTCCTCAGGTTCCCATGTGTGTGCAGAATGGTATTATTGGAATGGACTGTGTGTGTGAGCAGGGAAATTGAAAATCACAGAGATATTCTTAAGGTTGTTAATTATTTTCCCCAGACAAATTAGTTTTTCAAACCATTTCTGCTTGAAACTGAATGTCCACACAACTATACACAGACGCAAACACAGGCAGACAAGTACGGAAGGCACAATAATGTAGAGATAGATATATGCTTGCCTGCAAGTCCATGACTACCCCTCACAATCCACACACCTTACTCCTCTTATGTAAAAATCTCATTGTGTAGAATTTCCTTTACCAGCATGAAATTTGCTGTTAGCTTTCAGCATATCTGATTGATTAAACAAAAAGGATAACAGTGGAATTGTACAGCTTGATGGGGGAGTATATCACACTTTATTTCAATAGATAAACTGCAGTGTAGACCTTTTCTTTTTAGACCTTATCCTCCAAAACTCATCAAAGAGGACAAGGACTAAAGCAGTGAATCTGCAGTTAGCACAGATCCTTCCAGAAACACAGTTGATAGAATGGGAGGAAGATTTAGCCCCTTGAACTTAATTACGTGAAAACCCTTTGTGAAATAAACGCAAAACTCCAGATTTTCTTTTCCAAAGAATGACTTTTTCTTTTCTCTGTCTTTTTTTTTTTTAAAGATTTTTATTTATTTATTTGAGAGAGAGAGGAGAGGGAGAGAGAGAGCATGAACAGGGGGACGGGCAGAGGGAGAAGGGAGAAGCAGACTTCCCGCTGAGCAGGGAGCCCAATGTGGGGCTTGATCCCAGGACCCCAGGATCATGATCTGAGCTGAAGGCAGATGCTTAATCGACTGAGCCACCCAGGTGCCCCCAAGGAATGACTTTTCATAATGACCTTTCTTCTTAGTTTTTCTCTCCACTGTGTATTTATAAATTGCCTTTCCTAAACTGCATCTTTTCGATTGGCCATGCAATGAATGCAAGGCTCTACACCTCTTAAGCATTTCAAGTTGTAGGGGCGCCTGGGTGGCACAGCGGTTAGGCGTCTGCCTTCGGCTCAGGGCGTGATCCCGGCGTTATAGGATCGAGTCCCACGTCAGGCTCCTCTGCTATGAGCCTGCTTCTTCCTCTCCCACTCCCCCTGCTTGTGTTCCCTCTCTCGCTGGCTGTCTCTATCTCTGTGGAATAAATAAATAAAATCTTTAAAAAAAAAAAGCATTTCAAGTTGTAATAAAAACAGAGCCCCTCATTCCTACTTCACTTTTGCTAAATATCTATTAAACAAACAGCATGAAGCTTCCTTTGAAAAAAATTTCTGCTTTTTCCATCATTCCAGAGTTCCAGAAATATGAGCCTCTGGTGGGGAATGTGCTGTCTCACCAAAAATTCGAGCTTTAGATGACCGGAAGACTGGGAAGAGATGGGCAGCAGCTCTTCCTAGCTTTAGGGAAAGAGCATCATTGTGATATGTCCACACTAGTACACATTCACACCTTTACCAGGAGACAGATCTGGTCTCTCAGCCTTATGGGAGGAAAGGATCTGTTTTTAAGTTTTCTAATAAAATCTGGAGACGAGCAAGATGGTGCTAGATTAAAACCCTGATGAATAAAATTAGGACCATTTTGTTTTCGTACAATAGACCTCTGATAGCCTTTGTGCATTTTCCAGCAGGCTTTCTGATGGTCCAAATGCTGAAGGAGTCAGGGAGGTTTGAGTTTTCCTTTCCTAGAGGAAAGGCTTGGGGGGAGTCATACCGCCTGCAGTGGATTCAGCTGGTCCAAACTTGGAGCATGACTTAGATATCGAGAGTTGCTCACTGATGCAGAAGCTAAGTGGGTTCAATACTGATAAGATATGCTTCTAAATGTCCCGCTGGAAATGTGCTCTCTTTTGTGCTGCTTAAACTCTTAAACAATTCTCCTATTGCCTTGGTGTTACATAGGAACTTGTTTTGTCATCCTATACAAACTTCGGAAGTACGAATGAATGAATGAATGGAATGAGTCCTCAGTGCATAAAGTAGAATAATAAGAATGTACACCTTACTGCTTCTGTTATCATTATTGGCTGCTGCTGGTATGTTGTGTTTGGTTGAAATGCATCGTGAGAACTCTTGGTCAAAGGCTTGAATGCCTAGACACAGAGAGAGGATGGTCTGTTCTGTCCTACTTCACGTCTGTGGTCAAAGGATAGGAAAGTCTCTCCCATCCCCTACCCCCTGCTTGTCCTCCTGGTACAGATGTGCTCAGAGAGGACCTCTCTTCATCGTGGCCACAGAATTATTAAATGTATTCATTCTTGATCAGATATACCTTTAATTTGTAAAGTGATTTATAACTTACCGTGCTTTCATATTAAGATTTTACAGAATCAGTTCTGAAGATTCAAGTTTTATAGGAACAGCATCGGATTCTAGAAGAAGTTAGGTTACTAAATGCTGGTCACAAAGCTAAGTAAATGCCACAGAGTCAGTCCTATCTTCTGACTTGTCATCTTGTCTTTTTTCTCCCCTGCCCGCCGTTTCCTATCCTTACCTACATTTGACCATGTTACCTCCATGTCTTGAGTTATATCAAAAGCTAGGGAGAAGTGGAAGATTCCATTTCTAGAGCCATAAAAGTGTTGCATTAACATAAAACCAAACACTCTAACTTAGAAGACATAACCCATGGTTTTCAGGCCTTTTCATTTGATGGATATATTTCAATTGGACATGTGTATACATGCACATTTGTGTGTGTTTATACATATATATCTTCTTTTTCCCCTCCCCCCATACAATATATTTTCTAATTCTAGCAGATACTTTGAAATCAGAAGACAGCGTTTTTTTAAAAAAATCTGACTTTTTGTCTTTCCCTCGACAAATTAGAATCTGTAGCAATTCTGGGTGTGATTTGTCTCAACTCGTCAGAATTCCCACCTGGCTCATGGANATCTTCTTTTTCCCCTCCCCCCATACAATATATTTTCTAATTCTAGCAGATACTTTGAAATCAGAAGACAGCATTTTTTTAAAAAAATCTGACTTTTTGTCTTTCCCTCGACAAATTGGAATCTGTAGCAATTCTGGGTGTGATTTGTCTCAACTCGTCAGAATTCCCACCTGGCTCATGGAAATTTCCTTTCATGGTCCTTGATTGCTACTCCATGGTCTGACATAGACCAATCATTGGCAGAGCCTGAAATGGTATAATCCCTTCTAGTTTCTCTTCTGAGCTTCCTTTTTAAACCAGTGAATTAGCTGGGAGAAGGTTTAGCTGGATGTAATTGAAACATCTAAAGTACCACTGGCTTAAACACAATAAACATGTTTTTCTGTCTCAGATTGTTTTGAAAATTGTTAGAGGGGCACCTGGGTGGCTCAGTCAGTTAAGCGTCTGCCTTCAGCTCAGGTCATGATCCCGGAATCCTGGGATCAAGTCCTGCATTGGGCTTCCCACTCAGTGGAGAGCCTGCTTTTCCCTCTACCTGCCGCTCCCCCCTGCTTGTGCTTTCTCTTTCTCAGACAAATAAATAAAATAAAATCTTTTTTTAAAATGTTAGAAATTCTAATATGGCAGGAAGGTAATGTCTTCAGGGATCCAGAGTCTTTCCATCAGTTCTCTGCTCCACCATCTTCAGGTCACCTCAGTGGTCTAAGATGGCTGTTGGAGCTCCAACCATCAGGCGCTTATGCCAGATCCCAGGGAGGAGGACAGGGCGAAGACAGTCACATCATTCTTTCAGGAGACTCTGTGGCCATTCACATAATGCTTCCAGGTAGATCTAATTTGGGACAACTTGGGCTCATGCCCATCCTTGAAGAGGGAGGAGAGGATGGATGCTGAGGAAATAATAAGCAGTCTTTTCCATACCAGTATGTCGGGAAGAGCCTGCGTCTAACCAGGGAAATTTTGGAAATCCCACTTCATTTCTTCCTCAAATGGCACTCAGCTCAAGACGGAAGACCCAGGCCTTGCCTAACTGAAACATCTTCGCCCTTGCGCTCGATTATATTTCTTTTAATAAAAACTGTCACGGTTCCAGAGCAATCCATTTAAATCTTGGCAACAAAAACTACTGATGTTAGTTTCCCAGGAGCCAGAAGCCTCTAAATAATATGGCATCCACTCCCAAATAAAATATTATACTGAAAGTGATGGAGAGAAAATGCCTGCTACAAAATAAAACAGTATTTTTTTTATGATGACTTTAGTAAACCCAAGTCAATGTTTCTCAGGAAAACATGGTGCTTCTTTGGCTTTTCTAGAGTNTATGGCATCCACTCCCAAATAAAATATTATACTGAAAGTGATGGAGAGAAAATGCCTGCTACAAAATAAAACCAGTATTTTTGTTATGATGACTTTAGTAAACCCAAGTCAATGTTTCTCAGGAAAACATGGTGCTTCTTTGGCTTTTCTAGAGTAAGCTGTCAGGTTGAGAGACCTCTACATTACAAGGAATTTCCTGTTCTGTATTGTGTCTGCCTTCCCCTGATTTTTGAGACTGTTCTCTAAAGCTCCCCAGGCCATATGAAGAATGAATTTCTGGCAGGGACTCTGCTTACATACAGTAACCTGCTCTGGTTTGGAGGCCAGTTGTGGATAGGGAAAACTCTGTGAGAGCTGGTGATGTATGTTGGATGTTGTTACAGTGCTTCACTTGAAATGAATGATAGTGGTCAGAAGGTGAAATCTGCAACACATTAGTAGGTATATTTTCTTATCAGTCTTCATAAAAAGATTCTTAAAGAATGTATCTTCTTTGCTCTCTGTCCTTCTCATGAGGTCATCCGAGCAGCTGCTGTTTTATTTGTGTAAAGAGTTAAGCAATAAAGATTTTTCAAATTCAGACCATGTATTTCTTTCAGAGCAGCAGGAGTCGTGAAAGCTACACACCTGAGGATAGATTCCCATTACTATATATGTTGCAGTGGTGCCAGCTACCTTGTTTCTGGATGTGAATAGATGTAATCCAAAATGAAGGAAAAAATAACTTCCCACAATATTAGTAGAGAGAAACATTTTAAAGAAAGTTCTTTGCAGGATCTATTCCATGATTGAATCATTTACAAAGTAAAGTTAGTCTACTTTGTAAATTTACTCGGTCTTTGAATAAGTAAAATCCGCGTTGGATATTTTTCCAGTTTTAAGGTGCTGCTAGAGTATGTAAAATAAATTTTGAGATCCATGCATTTTTAAAAAGATTTTGTTTATTCATTTGAGAGAGAGAGAGAACATGCACAAGCAGGGGGAGTGGCAGAGAGAGAGGGAATAGCAGGCCTCCCACCAAGCAGGGAGCCCGATGTGGGGCTCAACCCTAGGACCCTGGGATCACGACCTGAGCTGAAGGCAGACGCTTAACCAACTGAGCCACTCAGGTGTCCCTGAGATACATGCATTTGATGCACTGTTTCCTTCATTCCTGCTGAGCCACTCCTAACAGCCTTCATTGTATAATAGCCATCCTGCAACACCTGGGTATAGGTTATATTGGCTGCTAATGCAAAATGTAGTTTTTAAAAAATTTCAAAGATGATATTTTAAATGTATATACATGTATGTGGTTAAAATATGTATACTTTATTTTTTCAGATACAAACTTTTTCAAATTTTCATTAGCTCCACCTCTAAACTCAAGTGTATCCATACTTCCTTACATGTATTAGAGTGAGGTTCTCTACCTTCAGCCAAGAAGACCTTCCTCCAAGTCTTTCCTCTTCTTTCTTATGTCTTCAAGCTCTTCCTCTCAATGTAGAATATTCATAATACATCTATATATTTAAAACTTGGTGGTTTTGAGCATTATGTTTCCAGAACATTATGATAAATTGACAGTATGTTTACAGAGTCTTCAAAGTTAAAAAAAAATCTTAAAACCAAGTAACTACCAATCAAGGAATTTCTTAGAAAATACTAACAAGACATACTCAAAGATTCTGTGAAAGGATATTCATCCCAGCATTACTTGGAATAGGAAAAATTTAGAAACAATCTGGCTATGGTTTGGGAAGACTCAGTAAATTATACCTTCCTTCACCTCTCCTGAGTTCTAGATCAATTGAATTAATACAACACAAAAAGCAGGTGGAGAATCAGACACGCCCTTGTCTCCTGTTCATGGAAAAGGTGGCTTAGGCGCACAGCTTCCTAATACCGAATCTTGAAATTAAATTGACTTGCTTCACCAGGAATAGACAGTTCTGGACATGTTGGAGCTTGACTTTGTAAAGGGGAGAGCGCTCTTTCCCGGCAACCAAAGGCTAGAGAGAGCAGCTGGGGAAACCCTCTTCCCCAGAAAAGTGAGAAATGGTGGTGTAGGGGGCCAGGGGGTAACTGGTGGCTGACACTCCACACAGAAACTAGAGGCAGTAACCATGAATTTCCAACAACTCACCACAATTTAAGAAAATACTATACACTGAAATGTAGTCAATAAAATCGTATTTTTAAAAACTAATTAATGACATAATAAATCAGTCAAATAGCATATTAAATCAGCTGAAACTCTCTGTGGGTGTTTACCATCAGTCTATAAAACCACATATATAACCCAGGTCCAAATTCATTAAATATTCACACTGAGAAGAAAAGCTGGGAAGAAAAATTTTAAATTATTAACGGAAGCTATCTACAGGTAGTATATTTACCTATTTAAATATATCCATTTCTCCTGCGTCTGGAAAAGTGGTTACAGTGAACATGGACTGCATAGTAGGAAGTAAAACATCAATGTCTACCTGGGCACAGGTGATTGAAGACCTGCCTTTAGGGTATCTGGAGGCATAGCCTGAAGTGATTGGGCTCAAGTGTGAAAATCCTTTCGTGTTCCCGCTTTTATCTTATATATTCAGGAGAATATTGTGTTCTTCCCCAATACAGCTCTGCTTTAAGAAATAAAATGACACTTTAGGGGCACCTGGGGGGCTCAGTCAGTTAAGCATCCAGCTTTTTATTTCGGCTCAGGTCTTGATCTCAGGGTCATGAGCTCCAGCCCTGCCTCATGGGGCTCCTTGCTCAGTGGGGTAGTTGGCTTGAGATTCTCTCTCTCCCTCTGCTCCACCTCTCTGCTCTCACTTTCTCTTTCTCAAATAAATCTTTAAAAAAATAAATAAAACAACGCTTTCACTTATTATCTAAGGAATTGAAATGATGCAGTTCTAGTCTTTCCTTCATCAGATGCCAGATGCTGTAGCATTGAGTCTCTTCGGGCTGGAGAATCATACTGGGTTGAAAGCACTGGTCTTTCAGATCGGTCACTCACTCGAGCTGTCCTTCTCCTCTCTCCTAATGCCACACTGGACCTTGAGAATCCAGATTCACATACAACTCAACACACAGACGACAGTGGTTTTTTTTTTTTTTTTTCACTGCTTGGCAAGCTAGTTATTCACTGAGGAGAGGAGACTGGACAGCTGGCCATGATGTGATGCAGAGAGGGGTGTTGAGGCTACAGATGGTGCGAGACACTGACTCCATCACCTTGCTGAGAGGTCAGGAGAATGTGGCCCTGCTTTGTCTTGTCACACACCAAGAGGGATGCCGACCCACTGCCCTGTCAGTGTCTGTCACTCTTGCTGGTAATCCTCGTCAAAGAACATTCTCAAGGAAGAAGGATTCTAACCCTTTAATGTTATCACATGTAAATGAAATGATTGCCTCAAAGGACCCATTTTCCTCAATTAATTCTCTGTCAAGTTTCATTTCTTATTGTGATTTTTTTTTTTGGGTCCGGTTCAGTAAAATTCTGTTTGCCTGCTCTTGTTGATGGAGAATGTTCAGGCACATTCAGATGTGCTGTTTGATGGTGTGTTTTGATCCTGGCATTTCTTTCAACTTGGCTCACGTATTTTGACCTACACAGTTGAGTCACATCTGTGAGCCTTGTCATTTTAATCCTATTCTATAGGCTTTACCTTTCCAAATGAATCTGAAATTCACTTTGAAAGAAATTAAGCAATTTTTGTTCATGTTTTTCACATTACTCTTTCTCGCCAAGATTGCTCTCTTTTTAGTCACAATTTCCTTCAAATTGTGCACGCTTGGCTTTTAGATGTTGCTTCAAAAGTAATGATTTCAGGCAGTTATTGTTGGAATCTTCTAGCAATAAAGATACCAAAGTTTAGACTTTTTATATCTGGTCAGTAATAAAAACGTGTATTTTAAATACTTATCTGCAACAGGATGTTATGTGAGACTCTCTGTTGTCCCAGATTTGGCACCGGGATCCATGGCTTAACCTAAAGAACATGGATCATTCCACATTTTGAAGAGAGCCACTAGTAACTGAGAATGATATATTTGCTCAAAGTTCACAGACTGCAGAGTAGACCGTACAAAATCAACCCCCCCTCACTTCTTGCCCAGGACCTAACTCTGGTCTATACCACTAGAGAATCTGGGAGCAAGAGATAAACAGAGACAAGCAGACCAGGCATCTCCTGGGGGAGAGCGGTGTTCATACTGAAAGCAGATCTCTCTGTTCCTCACGTGGGGCTTTCCTTTCCAGCAGCTCAGCTGGAAATTTACTTGGGCAGAAGTTTTCATTTGTCTCTGTGCCAATTTCATGGAGAAGAAGCAAGCCAAAGACATGACCAATGTCTCTGTTTTGGGTTCACCAGAAGCAGATGCTGAGATGAAGATTCAAGAGCAAGTTGCTTCTTTGGGAGGTGATCCTAGTAAACGTTGAGGACACAAGACAGGGAAGGGAACCAGTCTTGTAACCTGGAAAAGGTAACTAGTGCTGAGCTCTACCAGGGGGGTCAGGGTAGAGCTCGAGCCTTAGAATGACCACAACTGAGAAACTGAAAGGGCTCTGTGGCACTTATAGACCTACTGTCGTCTGTCACTGTTGAGAGGGGCTCCGTGGAGGGCACCAATTCTCTGTCACTGTCACCTCCCCTGCGAGTGGGCAGAGTGGTCTCCAGGCACCAAAGCAAGCCCTCTGACGAAGAGATACAGATGCTGGCAGGTTGAAGCCTGGGATGTGAGAACAGGGAGGTGTGGGCAGGGTCTGCTGTTGCAGGCAAGAGGGGCCTCAGGATGGCCTGCCCTATCATAACGTTGCAAAGCCAAGAGGTGTGACTTTTCCATGGGTAAAGAATGAACCACAGGAAGGAGCTGGAGTAAAGTCACTTGGTTGCCCGCTAAGCAAGACAGCTCCAGTAGTCAGAAGTTACGTAGACTCCTGGAAGTGGGATCTGAGAGAAGGTGGGGAATTCGCTAAAAAACACACATGGGCCAGCATCTGCTGGTCCACAAACCCGGAAAGCACCAGTGGCTTTTTCTTTATTTTTCACTCTTCGCTCTTTCGAAATTTCATTTTTCTCCTACGGTTTCAAAGCATAAGACCCACTATCAGAATTTAGTAGGCAGAGATTGTTGAAGTCGTAGCAATAGAGAACATTGCAGGGATTTGCAGGTAATCAGTATTCACCTATTTGACATGTTCCTAAAATGTGGAGAAATACTGTAGGGACATATCCGATTAAGTAAGGAAATTCTGACAGTGAATGTAATTCCATCGTAGCACTTGTGGAGGTGATGCCTGTCTCCCCTCTGCTTGACGAGGACGGAGAGCACATCTTATTTGATTTTATATATGCTCCAGGATAGAAAATGATATTCATTATAACCTTGGAGTTCTGGAAAAGACATATATGTGGATATTTAGCATTTTAAATTTTATTCTATCAAGGAGAGTATTGTGCTTCTCTGATTTTGAACTGAAACGAGGATGGTTATGACATCTTCTCCAAGGACTGTTTACGGGATGCTTCACTTTTCAAATGATGGATTTTAATAATTTTAGGCAATTCATTCTTTAGACCACTTTCCCAAGGGAGCAATATGAAGTGATGAGTAGGATGTCAGGCAGGTGTGACTCCCTTTTTCCCCCTAAATCTGATCAAGGGGGCCAACCCCACAGCACCTCTCTGGAGAACTCCATGCAGTGAGTTCAGAAGGGAATCTGCAGGCATCTGAATTGTGAACTCGCATCCACTCTCCACATCACTGTCCACACTGCCCTTTGCTCTGTCATCCTCATAATGGCAAAGGTCAAGTAGTTTCTTTTCTGTTCCTCTGCCCAGGGCATTATCACCTCCTTCCTGGCTCTAGTGGGAGCGTATGGTCATTGGTTAGAGAGTCATAATTTTCCTAAATCCCCTGAGCTATATTCTCAGCCTCCACAAACAGGATTATTTGTTTTCATTCACATCTTTGAACAACATGTTGGTTCCATTGTCTGGTTTATCTACTTGACAGACATATTCCAGCAACAGGCTAGCAGTTTCTTTTACCAGTCATGATAATGGTGAGGAGTAATTACTGCTCGTCAGGTACCACTCTGAGCACTTTTCCCTATATGAATTCATTAAATCCTCGCAACAGCAGAATCTCCCCCAGTAGGTTAGTATTATTATCCCCCAAGTACAGATGAGGAAACCAAGACACAGAGAATGTAAGTAACTTGATTAAAGTTATGCTGCTGGTAAGTCAAGGAACTGGAATCCACATGCTGGCAGTCTGAGCCAGAGTCTAAATCCTTAATCGGGTAGGACTACCCTCTGCTCTGTTGTTTGAAGATCTACTAGGTGCAGGGCCCTCTCATACATACTCATCATTGAAGTTCATTGCAAAGATGTGAGGCAGAAAGGGCAGCCATGATGGAAACTAGGTCTGTGGATGGCCAGGCAGGAGGCCACATGGAGCAGACGCAGGACCAGGAGAAGTGAGCATTTGGAGACTGTCATTCGAATGGACACTCTCTAAACACCTGCTAGTCCCAAGTGATCACTCTTACCCCCCATCCCCTTGATCCCCCTTCAGCCCAGGGCGCTCATATGCCACTTTTGTACAATGTACTTTCATTGGCTTGCCTCTCCCACCTCACGTGCTGAACAGATACATCTGCCAGCCATTGCAGAGACCAAGGCACCGAGGCAGTGGGAGATCGTCTTCTGCTTGTAACACATCTGCCTCTGTCCTCTTCATTTGTCTAGTGCCTGTGTTCTTAGGTTTCTCTAATCCGTGATCAGTTCTCGACTTCACACTCTTGATTCAAGTACAAATATGACTCAACAGAATTCATTTTCCTAGTCCTAGGTACATCTAGTCCTTCTTTCAAATTACCGTATAGCCTAAACTTAGATTTATGAATTTATATGCCAAGCCTCCGTACAAAACTTGGTCTTCCAGCTAAATTCAGTTTATCTCAAACTGGGATACACAATGCTCCTGTGCATCATAATATTCCTGTCTTTCTTTTTTTGAATGCCATCCCATTTCACAAAAGAAAAACAAAATCTCCTTATGACTATTCTAGTAGTTTCTTCAGGTAGAAAGAACCCTCGCTTTGCAATCAGCTCCATAATCATCAGTGCTTGGAAAAATCTTTCTTTAAATACCTTAGGTAATGAACTAGATTTATTTATGTATCCAGTGCATATTTAGGGAACACTGTCTACAATGTCACAGGGCAAACATGTAATTAAATTATAAGAATTGGTTAATCCACTAGACTATATTATTCTCAAAGTAATTTTAAAAGTCAACATTTTTGAATGATTACATATGTAAATATTACTAGAGTCACTGATGGATGATTTAAGTATTTACATATAATAAGTCTTCTAATTTATTCAACATTAGATCGTTTGGGGTTTAATTTCAGGGTTTTTTATTTTAATATATGTGACACAGAATCTTTTGCTGTAGAATGGTAATTGATGTGGTCCTTTATACAAGCCAAATACAAAACAAAACAAAACAAAGAAAAACAAAACAAGGTGTCATTTATTTGGAATGCTAATTAATGTCACAATTAAATGTGGTTTTGGATAATTATAGCAAAATACACAGTAGGTTCATGAACTTAAAAATCTCCTTTCAGCCTCCACCCCCTTTGAATTTCCCGTGTCAGTACATTTGATCTGAAGTTTATCTGGCTTTTAGAAAAGTTAGGTTGTTCCTGAAGCCCAAATATTTGCAGTATAAAGGTTAGATTATCTGTGTCCTTTATATTGTCTAAGCTCCTGATAAATGTTTCCTTCATAGATGTTATTAACACACCTAGTAAGAAGACATCGTTTCCTTCCTGACAGCTTTGAATCATAAGATTTTTCTACTTTCTGAGGAAAGTTTTTACAGTTGAATTCTCCCCAAAAATCTACACTGTTTCCTTGGCATTTCATGCCTTTCTGGAAGGACAGTTTGCTCTGATACATTTTCAAAACTGTTTTTCTACTGGAGAAGTCCAAGCATAGCTTTCAATTCTTTCCTTTCTTTGTAGCTCATTTCTTCTCTAGTGTGTGTCAATCAACAATCATTTTCCCTGAGAACCACATGCATTCTCAGTCCTTTGCCCACCTAGAGAGGCTGTCCCTTTATGTTTGGATTGAGAGTGGCAATTCAGAGGTTGAGATGGATCATTTATATTCTTCCTCTTGGGAATTTGGAGTAGGGCACAAAAATGCTCCGAGAGAGTAGATTTTTTTTTTTCCACCAGTAGGTGGGAAGTATAACTTAAGACTATGCACAGAGAACCAGAGGAATCCCATCAATGTAAGGAGTGAACAAAGATGTGTTGACAGAAACTGAGACAAGATACAGCATGGCCCCAGAAGGAAACGAATGGAGGTTGGAGGGAGTAACTATTGGTACCTGCAGCTTGATTGTTCCTGGTTCCAGTTCCTCTCTTTTTTATTTTTATTTATTTATTTATTTATTTTAAAGATTTTTATTTATTTATTTGACAGAGATAGAGACAGCCAGCGATAGAGGGAACGCAAGCAGGGGGAGTGGGAGAGGAAGAAGCAGGCTCATAGCAGAGGAGCCCGACGTGGGGCTCGATCCCAGAACGCCAGGATCACGCCCTGAGCCGAAGGCAGACGCCCAACCGCTGTGCCACCCAGGCGCCCCCCTCTCTTTTTTAAAAAAAACTTTATTATTTTAGAGAGAGAGAGCATGAGTGGGGGGAGGGCAAAGGGAGAGAGAATCTCAAGCAGACTTCATGCTGAGTGCAGGGCCCGACGCTGGTCTCTGAGATCTCATGACTTTAAGATCATGACCGGACCCGAGCTGAAACCAAGAGTTGGATGATTAACCAGCTGTGCCATCCAGCTGCCCCCTGGTTCCAGTCCCTCTTGAGACTCAGTTCTTCTCCCTGCTCTTGGGTTTGGAGAGATATTCCTTTATGTTTCCAATACATTTCCCATTTGGTTTAAGCTAATAAAGTGGATATCCAATTTTTATTGACAATCAAGTGTGGTTAAAACATCCTTCCTAATTTTTATCTTGAAACTGTGCAAATACCTTTAATTTGAGGGTAACCATTCAAAGTCTTTACTAACTTCCATTTGCAAGTGTTTTCTCTAAAAATAATTTTTGCTTCTTTTCCTTTTTATGGAAGTAATATACTCATTAATAGTTTTAGATAAAGTAGGAAAATATGGTAATTATTATAGTTTTGTCTCTTATTCTTATTATGTGTACATGGAAATACATATATAATAATATGTAAATATGTAGTAAAGCTGCAGTCTATAATTTTTAATTTAATTTCATTTTTTATTTTAATGAAAATTTTCCCATACAATAAAATTCTCCTAAAATTACCTTTCAAGTATGTTTTGTCATGTAGATCTACCACAGTTGAATTTTTAAGCATTATTCGTCAGCTGTTACAACAAAATTTTGCAGTTAAAATATTCTCATGCATCACTCTCAACATCTCCCAATATTTCTTTTCAATTCGATTCTTTCTTTCGAAATACGAATAATTTTTTATTATACTTAGATCTCTTCCTTGCCTCATCAGATTAGCTAGACTTCTCACATAGAAGTGATGGGGTATTCTTGTCTTCCTGAATTTAGTGAGAATGTTTCAAACATGATTTTGCCCATTGGTTTATGATACTGTGTTATTAAGTAAGTGCTGCTGTATTTTTTGCCTCAGTCATTTGTAAAATCGCAAACCGATGTCTAGATATCATTTGAGATCATCTTACTTTCTCCTTTGCCTTCCTAATGTGAGGTACATGAACAAGTTCCATCACATGTTTGACCCTACGGGCTCTCATTTGGTCATATTGCACAGACCTTTTACATGTCAACTGAAACCACTTTGTACATTTATTCATAACAAAATTAATAGTCAAGTTGAATGTGATTTTGCTATCTTGTAGCAAATTAACAATTCACTTAAAATGTTATGTCATTTAGCCCATTTTCATTTTTATTTGGATTCTGATGACTAAACTCTTTGCTATCCAGATTTTCTTTATTCCTTGTGTGTCTATAGAATGAATAGTGGAATTCAGCATTATTGAAAGTTTGTTTGGTCTTCTGCCTGTTTATTCTGTTGTTTTTTACAGTCTGAATTTAGTCAGCTACTCATCAACTCCTGTACGCACCCTTTCCCAATTTGATGCACTGTCCCTGTGGGTCCATTTGAAAATGATTTGTGTCCATGTTTAATAACGAAAGCATGTATGTGGGTGGAAAAACTCTGTGACCATAAATCTGAGATTAAGTTCTTTTTTGACCCTCCGGTTCTTCTGTGATTTGGCTAGACTGTAACAAATAGCCTAAATGTTATTTGAGCCAAGATTTTTTTTTAATGCTAGAATTTCAGTCTGTGAAGGCTGAGTAAATACTTAAAATAAGTGAGACATATTAGATACCTAAATATGGTTTATTTTGTATTGCAGTATAAATAGGAAAACTTGGTTTCTGCAGAATATTCTTCCCAGATATACTTTTGTCATTGTTTTAGCTTTGGCTTAGCTGTTTTTAGTTAATGGCTCTGTTGTGTCATCAAATAGTATAAGTAAAAACCCTAGCACAGTGCCTCATATATAACAGAGGCTCCATATGGACTTGGTAAAATAAGTTTAAATACAATATTTATAAAGTTTTCATTTCACAACTGTAGAAAAGAATTTACTGTAACAACAGTGTTTGGCTTAGAACTTACTTATTCTGCATGTTAAACATACAAGTGGTGAAAATTAAGGCGTATGTTTATTGATTCTTCCATCCACTTGTGTCGTAGTTATTTTCTGATCATCAGTAGAGTAAAAATAAAAGAATCAATTCTTGCCATAGAGTATCTTGCATTTAGCTTGGGGATATAGCCAGGTAAGTTAACTACAATTATGATAGGGTTAGTGTAATGGAATATTGTGGGATTATTGAGCAGATTTAATATTTTCTGCACAGCAGAAGAATTTGGGAAAGTTTCAAAGAGAAGGTGAGCTTTGATCTGGATTTTGAAAGGCTGCTAAGAGTGGACGTAGACATATTAGGAGATGAGAAAGATTTGTTAAGAACTTCCAGGTATAGCAAACATAAGGAAAGAATGGTATGTTCCCAAACCTTCAAATAGATCACATAGTGTAAGAGGTAGGTTGCAGAGGTAGGCAGGAGATGGGGTGTGGTAGGGGATGTGGCTGGAAGTATAGGAGTGATTAGTCTAAGGACATGTAAAGAAATTTAAACCTCAGAGGGGGAATAATGGAAGCTTTAAAACATGATTGGATTAGTATTTCAGAAAGATAGCTTTGCGGGTAGGTCAGAAAATGAATTTGAAAGATCAACCTCAGCTAGAGACCATAAAACAACTCTTGTTTTTCAATAATCCAGACAGAAGTACCTGAACCAGGGCTAGAGGGATAGGGTTTAAAAGTAGGTAGATAGCTGAGTAATATTCCATTGTATATATGGACCGCATCTTCTTAATCCAGTCATCTGTTGAAGGGCACCCCTCAGCTTCTTCCACAATTTAGTTATTGTGGACAATGCTTCTATGAACATTGGGGTGCATGTGGCCCTTCTCTTCACTACATCTGTATCTTTTGGTTTCGCTTATTTATGGAACATAAGAAAGAGGGAGATTGGTAGGAGAAGGAAGGGAAGAATGAAGGGGGATAAACAGAAGGGGGAATGAACCATGAGAGACTGTGGACTCTGGGAAACAAACTGAGGGCTTCAGAGGGGAGGGGGGTGGGGGATTGGGATAGGCCAGTGATGGGTATTAAGGAGGGCACATATTGCATGGTGCACTGGGTGTTATACGCAAATAATGAATCGTGGAACATTGCATCAAAAACTGGGGATGTACTGTATGGTGACTAATATAACCAAATAAAAATTATTAAAAAAATAAATAAAAGTAGGTAGATAATTCGGAAGTGAAGGGTATACATCTAGATGGATTACCAAAGGTGATAATAGATCGGAAAGGAGGCATCGTAATCACTCTTAGATGCAGACTTGTACAATGGGATAGATGATGATGCCACATTTGATGTATCTCGAAAACAGGAGAAAGGAACCCTTCTTTGTGCACAGAGAGAGCATGCTGAGCTTGAGAGTTCTATGGAACGTTCAGGCAGAGGTGCCACCAGGCCAACGGAACTTCACTTTACAAGTTAAAGAGTTTAATTTGAGGTAGATTTAGGAGTCATTATTTATAGGTAAGACTCAAAGTTCTCAGTTTACATGACATTTCCCAGGGGAAGAATAGAGAGGAGAAAGTGAAAATCTAGAAATGATATAAAACTGCAAAATGGAAGTCAATAAAACTCCTGAAATATAACCAGGAGATAGTCAACATTTTGATGTGTATACTGTCAGCCAAACTGATACATACATGCCCACACATGCAGTCCTTAAGTACATACATGCACACTAATTCATATCATATTGGGTTACCTACTTTTAAAATGTATTATTATGCAACAATATCATTGTAATGATATTTCATGCTTGCCCTGTAATTTCCTAAACCTCACCTATTGTTGGAATTTTATACCATTTCTATATCCTTATATTGTAAATTATTCTGGGATACACATCCTTTTAATCTTCTTTTTTCTGTGTATCCATGGTTATTTCCTTAAGATATTTTTAGGTATAGAATTTTAGTTCAAATTGTGTGAAATTTTTAAGACTTTTGTCACTTTGTCACACTGTACTCCCAAATATTACCAGTCCATGTGGCATCCCCAGTGGAAATATCTGTTTCCTCATAAGTTTTACAGAATTTTAATTAAAAAGATCTCTGGCTATTTGGAAAATGAAAAAATAGTATTACTGTTATTTAACATACATTATTTTGGTTTAGTGAAATTAAATGTTTTTCACATTTTCTGACAAATAGAATTTTTTTCTTTATTTTCTTTGGTCAAAATACTCACCTATATTTCTGTTATTTTTCTCTATTTTTTCCTTAGAGATGCGTAAAAGATTTTTATAAAGACCTCAGTAAAGGTCTTTAAATCTATAAAGATTTTTATAAAGACCTTTATTTGGCAAGCTTGATGAATGCATTTTCCAATTTGTTTCTTGCTTTCTAATTTTGATTTTTTGAGAAGGAGCAGAAACTTTAAGAAATGTGATATTTATTCTGGTTTTGTGTCTTGTTGCCTTGGCTGAAAATTTCAAAAGGATTTTAAATAATAGTGAAAATACTTAGAATTGCGGATTCGCTTCTCATCTAATTAGGAAATTTGTGAGTTTTTCCACAGTTAAGCATGATTTACACTGTTTGCTTTGAGATAGACAATCTATTATATTAATGAGGTGTCTTATTCTTAATTTTTTATTAATTAAAATAGGCAGAATTACTTTTATTGAATATGCTTTTAGCATCTTGGATTATTATTTTCTTTTAATTGGGACAATTACAATGTTGTATTACAGCAAAATATTTACTACCTTTACTCGATTTTTGCCTTTGAGTAATAAGCCTTATTGAATAAAGGACAAAGATTCTTTGAGTATTATTTGAATTTGGTTTGGAAGCATGTATTTGGAATTATACTTCTATGGTTATGAGATTAGTAAGCAGCTTTGTATGTTAAAGTTTGTACTAAACTGTATCAGTTTGAATTTCTGACATTTTCATCTCACTACCACCAATGTGGATTTCTAAGTCTTTCCTTATATTTTCGGTTTCCTTCATAATTTTCTTATAAAATCCCTCTGCACCCACACTTGTTTGTTTTCCTCTTAGCCTGTTTGTTCTCTTTCCATGGCTTTCTGTCCTTGTTCTCATAGAGGCTGTGACTTTCTAAATCCTAGTGATGCAAACACCATTGCACTGTGCTTATTTTCTTCCTATCTGGTATTAAGTTGTGTATTCTTCTAAATCTTCAAGTTGTTTTTGCAGTTCTTGGGTTTACAGAGGATTCTGATGGGCCTGCTCTTGGCTTTTGGTAATTTTTCTTCCTGGGATGAGGTTCTATCTATCTTGCCGTGCGCTATCCAATAGAACCCCTCTATCCGGCTTCTTTGAAAACCTTCTGCCAAATAAAATAAAGATAGAATGTAAGCTACAGATAAAGTACAAGAATTCACTATGAAAAATAGAACGAAATCCTAGAAAGCATTTGTTCCATGCCCTTAAGTAAATAAAACAGTGAAATGAGGATGAGACACAAGAGGATAAACAACAGATCATCATGAGAACAAACCTGGCTGAGAAGCTGAAAGAAATAAAGAGACAATGTGCAAGATAAAGAAATACTGTCACAAGAAAAATAAAATGCGATGCCAGGGTTAATTCTTAATTAGAAGTGCAAAGGAAGAGACACAAGAGTGCATAAAGCACAGACAGGCATAGGGAAGAAAAGCTTCAGACGTTTCCACCAAACTCAAAAGGAAGGAAAATGAGATAAACACACAAAAAAAGGAGACAATATTTGAAGTCCAGAAAATGAACGAACAGATGAAGAAGAACTTCTTTCCCCAGAAATGTTGTTCGAAAGTACTGAACCATAAACACTGCTTCAATTGAAGAATATTTGAGTATTCAAATTAAAAATATTAACTAAATAACAGATGCAATTTGGCGAAAGCTTAGGATTTGAAGGATGAGGTAAGTATTATAAGTAGCTTATGGTGTCTTGTTTGTACTTAACGTTTCCTAACAAGGAAAAAAATACATGTGGAAAACAACTTGAAACACAGAAAATATTTACTAATTTCCGGCTCCCTGGAGGAGCGGGGCTCTGATAATAGTCACAATAGGTATCAACTTAAACAGCTTGTTTCGGAGATGACTTAGGAGCTCCTCTGGTTAGCGTCTCAGGCACGTGGGGCCGCAGTGGGTCACGACAGGTTCTGCTGCAGTCGGTATCCTCTCTACATGTATTTTAATTAATGGAGCCGCAGGGCAAATATGGTCCCCACGTCAGATTTGTTGTGACTTCTCTTCTTTCGAGACCATTTTTCAAAACAGTTCCCTTGTGGCCTGACTTGGGGGGTAGGGGTGGGGTTGCAGTCTTGTGTAATGGTGATGGATCTCGGGTGTTAGAACAATGTTACACAACCCTGCATTTTTATCATTCTACTGACTTTTGCTGGACAAGGGGAGCTTACTTCCCTGCCAGATATTTATACAAGCTAATCAGAGGCTTGATACAATACAGATGGTGATAACCTTTTGCCGTACGACGTCCATGTTGCGGTTTTCTTAGGCAGCAGAGGGTTTGCCTCATTCAATATTGTGGACCAGAAAATTCGATTTCTTCAATGCCTTGCGAAGGACAGCAGATGATGTAAAGTATTTCAGGAACACTAAAAGGAGCGTCAAGTGCCAGGCCTCTACCACATTCCACAAACATTACCACAGATCTATTTACTTCTCAGATCTGTGGGATGAAAATGTTTTTATTGAATTATGTTTTTATTCAAGTGTGATGGAGCGCGAAGATTGGGGGAAGGGGGTAAAATATTTTCAGTAAATCATCCACTCCTCCTCTGTCTTTTAAAGTGCATTCCAAACCCAGATCTTGTGTAATTCTTCTCTTGGACTAGTAGTCCTGCTATTCTTCTATTTTAAGCTTAATATATTGTCTTGCCAACACATATAATGGTTCCTGTAAACACTTACCAGTTCCCCGCAAGAAGAGAAGAAAAATAGAACCACAGCTTAATGTGTTTCGCACGGAATGAGTAGTATGACAAGAAACCTCCGCTAAATCCCTAAATCCTAACCGGAATGTTAAGGAATATCATTGACGTGAGCTACAATTAACATTATAAAATAATATTTTGCGCAGGGATAATGAAGGCACAGAAAGAAAACCTCATCTTTTTTTGGTACCAAACTGTACGAAATAAAGTACGTGTGCGCATGCAAATATTCTGGACGTTCCTTCTGCTCCCTCAAGACCAACTCATGCAAGTAACTGTCTTCAGACTATCCTAGAGTTTGTTTACTCATTAATTCATTCATCAAATAGATGTTTACGAACGCGTTCTGTGCCAATGTTCAGAACCACACCAAAGACGATAGTTTGCTTTTTTTTCTCTCTTCTACTTCCGTCCAAATTCTCACTTTCTCAGTGTCTTGCTTACAGTTTGCTTCCATGGTCTTATAGAAGAGAGAGTAATCGAAATGAGCAAGAGCTTAGGGATGTGGCTGTGGAGGTTGGGTTACGATTTCAGAGTGAAACAGCCCAGAAAGACAGAGTTTATCACGTGGTAAAGAGCAAGGCCCCTGTAAACACAAGTTACCACTTGGAGCACGAGAACTCTGAGTTACCCTTCAAAGCCTGATGTATAACTTTAAAGACAAAATAATATCTGACTCCATGCCGCCCATCACAGACCATTGGATTCCCCCCACCCCGCAGGTGATCCTGAATGAAAAAAGTGTGTGTGTGTGTGTGTGTGTGTATCTCAGTCCATTCCAATTACTGTTTATATTGATACGGCTTTTCTCCTGGGGTGTGTACTAACTGAAAATATAAATGTTTATACACATGTAAATGTATCTGATAAAATATAAATATGATGCATTTAAATGCACTTCAATTATTATTTTTATTGATACTCAGATTGTCCATTATTTGGCCAGAAGGAACTCCTTCAGGCTGGTTTCTGATTCTCTTTGGCCCTTAGCAGGAGTAGGTTTCTGAGAGAGGGAGGTAAAGTGTTTGAATACCTCTTCTCAAATTGCTGGCTTTCCAGATGTTTTCCAAAGTCATTTTTAGTTTCCTTTAATTGTCTTTAAATTCAGGTGTAGCGGCATTATCTTTAGCTCACGAACATTAATGAAGTTTGGTTAGAGTTATTAAATTAGAGTCAATAGCTAGGACTTCTATACGAAGGAACACGTGGATCATATAATCTGAGAGAATCTGGACCTTATAGCTGAGTCTGGCCCTTCAGGGAATCGAGGCAGTTATTTTTTTTTTTAAATCCTATCATCTCCTTTTAACTTTAACAAAACATACGATATACTTGTCACTCTTCCTAACTACTTTCCTGATGTACTTGAATTACTGCCTAAGAGATGTCGAGTTCTTCCTGAGAACTTGCCAGAAAATATACCCGGGCACTTCTTTACCTTTCCTACCCATTTGTGATGAAAAGCAACAACAGAAGATTCAATTACAATCCCAGATTCACCACTGGACTCCTTGTGCTTTTGTAGTTCAATGTTATAAAGCATCAGTGGCATAAATAAATGCCTTTAATAAAAAGGTTTCATTTTCCCCCTTCTATGTATACAGGAGGAATAGCATATAATGTTATAAAGCATAACTCGTCCTAAAATAGTAAAGCCCAAGTGTCAGATTGAATAGATTAGTATTTTCTCATAAAGATAGGGCAGCATCAAAACCGGCCGATTTTGTGCTGATGCCGGGTGGTCTAAAACAGATGAGGGAGTGCATGAATTCTGCAGCATTGGAGAAGCAGTGGAAAACAAACATGGGAAGTAGGTTGGCCATTATTAACTCCGGAAAAGACATTTTCTGTCAAGTTTTCTTCTGATTAGGCTTTTGATAAATGATCATGATGTGGTTCAGCTAAGTAGGTAGATGGACAGCGAGCTGGATATACTTGGAAATAGATATTTAGGACTCAGATTTGGCCCATGTGTCAAGAGCCTGAAAATTCATAAAAATAGCTTAACAATAAGTGGCAATATGGATAAAAATGCATGCCATAGACATTTGCTGCTCTTCATTAGCAAGCTGCATGGCGGTCACGAGGATGCTGCCACTGGTGATAATGATACATTTTAAGTGCTTTTAGGGTTTTCTGTGGGTCTGCGAGACGACCATTGTAGGCGCTAGTCTGTGCCTGTTTCTGTTTTACTCTCAGCAATCAGTGTTTGTTCTCGCTCTCGTGACATGCTAATGATCTTCACAGATGCCGTTTTATAGAAGAGAGGAAGCACATAGTAGGCCACCACGATACACACTCACACTAACTACTTTTATTTCATTACACAGCAAATTCTCCGTCACTCTAGAGAAAACTCAACAAAAGTTATATTCCTCATTACTGATGGATATTCCAATGGGGGAGATCCCAGGCCAGTTGCAGCATCTCTGCGAGATTTTGGAGTGGAGATCTTCACGTTTGGCATATGGCAAGGAAACATTCGAGAACTGAATGACATGGCTTCCACCCCAAAAGAGGAGCACTGCTACCTGCTCCACAGTTTTGAAGAATTTGAGGCTTTAGCTCGCCGCGCATTGCATGAAGGTAAGGGAAACCCAGTGGCGTGACATGATGCATTTAAGTGGGGGCTCCTTCTCACCAACTGCTTGAAACCTCTTGGAGGGTAGCATCAAACCCTGCAAAGTCTTCCCTGAGCATGATGCCAGTGTGTCCTTGGTGTATTAGGAGCTGTGTTGAACTTCATAAATAGAGGTGACAGTCTGACTTGCAACAGGAGTATTTGTTTTGCTTTATTTTGTTTCTTAACAGCTGCGATGGATTTTCACTAGATACCCATATGCTCCCACCTGGAACCGTTAGAATCAATGGAATGAGTGTAGGTGTGTTTTAAGGCCACACACAGAGCGGGAAGCCTTGACTTAGATCTATTTATAGTTATCTGGAAGAATGAAATAAACATTCAGAGACATGCATAGTGAATCTCACCAGAATGTTTCCAGAAATACACATGAAGATATAGGGACAGTAAATACTTAACGCATACTTCTTGACCTGACAGTTTGAAGACATGTGTGCTTACGTATAAGTTGAAGAGCATTACCCCAACAAGGAGTGAAGTCAGTAAACCCATTCATTAGAGTTCGCCACTTATAAGGATGTTTAGTTGTGTGATTTAGGTTAGATGAACTTCCAGGCATAATAAGGGCATGCGTTTTGCTAAGCCACCAGGAAAGCATAGATTGGGAAGGAATGACAGGAGATCCAGCCTCAGACCAAAACCATGCGACAAGTTAGGCTTGATCCTTGCAGGTATCTGTGTGAAAGATTCATGTTAATAGGCAAATCATGGCCACGTGAGGTTTCAAGCAATTCATAAGGAGCAGATCAGCCCTATCATATTTCCAAGAGAAGCATTTAAGAGCAGGATCTCAGACTCCTTGTGGATACAGCAAAAAAATCTTAGTCACCTACTTTTTGAGTGGCTTTTGGCAAATTATTTAGCTTTTGCACTCCTTAGGTTTCTTGTTAATAGACTAGGAAATGAGAATAATACCTACTCTATAGAATTGTTACAAGCCTTAAATGGGTTAATACATATGGTGATTAGAAAAGTTACTGAGGGCTTATTATCTGTAGCCCTCATTAACCAACCACTACTATTCTTACTGTAGGCACTTTATCTAACATCTACAAGTCTCTCCTCTACTTTTAAAATGGGGATATTATAATGCAAACCACATAGTTTTGTCAAGAGGAGTAAATAAAATATTTAAATATTACTAAGTGTAGTGTTATCACATGGCAGAAATTCAGTAACTGTGGGGCTTCCTTTGTTTCTCCTTTTCTCAGGGAAAAGTGGTATGTTGAGTGGGATGGCAGGGTGGCTGTTACTAGCTGGGATTCTGACATCATGGGTGTTACCTGCTATGTTGTAGAGGACTAATTTCCAGTCCTCTCATCCCTCTGCTTGTAGGATTGGGGCCTTCTTAGAACCCTAATGCCAAGTTGACCCAGAAGCTGAGTTGGGACAGAGTGTTCTTTTGGTTACAATATTGCAACAGAGTTTTGGAAGGCATCAGTTTTATTACAATAAGCAGATACCTAGAATGCATAATTCTCTGATCAAGTTTCCAAATTTGGCAAGGAAAGATCCTGTTCCTATTGCAAAGACCTGATCAAGTCAAAGGAAATGAGCCTCGTTTTCCCTGCCTTTAAGTCCTCTGAAGCTACTTTCTATTTGGATGGATCCACTTTTGGTCTCAAGACCGTCCATGTGTCTGGCCATCCTCAATAGGCCTGGGGTACAGAATAATAGCTTTCTCCATATGTAACATGTATACTTACCTCTCTCTCAGACCTGAATGCCAGTGTACCAGTCTTGGTAGCTAGATCTTTCTTGCTCCTGAGTTGCTCTACTGCCAAATAATCCAGTGGTCCAGTGCCTCAGAGCTAAGCGTACATGTTGTAGACCTTTTACCCACACCACAGTCTCTTAAATGGAGCTCTAATAGGGTACCTGATTGTACTGGTCTCTTTCAGTTGGGGCTCGAGTCTTCTCTTTACCTCGCCCCTGTGTGTTGTTCAGGGTCCTAATGCACAGACACAGATGTTCCTTAAATGAGGCCATCACCAATTTTCTTTCCAGGTATTCAGTTGCAAGTGAATGTGTCTTGCTGGAACTCACACGTTTGAGTTCCTACGAGGGGCCCATCACTCTATCTGGACCCAGCAACAGCCCAGGGATTTGGGCTAATAAGACTTTAGAACTTCTTCGGCAGAGTAAATGGAACTTATTATTTGCCTGATTCTAGGCCATCCATTCTGGATTGCTCATATTCAGCCTTACCCTGCCCTGTTAAGTCACTTTCTGAACGACTCTGCCTGAGTTCTAGAATTCCCAGCATGCCTCACTTCAGAACATGGCTCAGGTCATCAGTGTGATGATCTCCATTCACATAAAACATGAGAAGTTACTTAACATTGAGAAATAAGCCATCTTCTGGTTCTATTATTAAACTTGCGTGGTGCTGTTAAGTCTTTATCCAATAACTGTAGAAGTGATGGTATCTATTCTTAAGCCAGTAGCTCATAAGCCAAACCCTTATGCAGCTGTCACGATTGTAATTTCATTTACCTTTTTGAAAAAGGGTTTTGGAAATCTAGTTTCTGCTGCCTGACCTCATATTGCGGCAGTGGGGCACTGCTGGTGTGGAAGCCAGGGGGTTGACCTGGGGGACCGACTACGTTACTTCCTGCCACATCTGGAGCTTCCTCACTGAAGTGCTTAATTTCTGCCTGACCCTGTGTATCCTCGAGAGCTTATGATGAGGTCCCAGACTGAAATAACTTCACCGAATGAAACAAGTTCCCAGTCTGTGGTAGTGCACAGAACACACATGCATATTCGGGTGGGAGCGGTGTGCAGTTGGGAATTGGACGGATATGAAAAGATATCTTCTCCAATTTGCACCTAAATTTTAGCAACTGGAGAATGTAACATGGAACTGCTCATTTGTTTTTTATTACCCTCTGTCCTATGTCATCGACAGATCTGCCTTCTGGGAGTTTTATTCAAGAGGATATGTCTCATTGCTCATATCTATGTGAAGCTGGCCAAGAGTGCTGTGACCGCATGGCAAGCTGCAAATGTGGGACACACACGGGTCAGTTTGAGTGCATCTGTGAAAAGGGCTATTATGGGAAAGGTCTGCAGTATGAATGCACAGGTGAGTCTCCAGTTTGTGTGTAATTGTACAAGTTATCTGTTATTGTGTAAAAAAAAAGATCCCCGAACTCAGTGGCTTAACACACTCGTTTATTGGTTGGTTGGTTGATTATTATTGCTCATGAATCTTTGGGTCAGTTGGGCAGCTTGTTTCATCTCAGCTGTGCCAACTCAAACATTATCATTAGCTGTGAGTTTGGATAGGCTGCCTCGCTGATCTTAGTTGGGTTTTCTTACCTGGTTGGGGATCAGCTGGCTGGAGTCTGGTCTACACCGACTTTGTCTAGGACCACTAGATTGGCCTTTACGGGGCCTCTCAGATCCTATCAGGCTCGCCTGGGCTTGTCTGTGTGGTGGTGGCCAAAGTCCAAGAGGGACAAAGGAAGTTTGCAAGGCCTCTTGAAGCCTTGATCTTCCTAGATTTGGGAAAGGAAGATTTGGGGGTCTTCTGTTCGTAATCAATCAATAACCAGATCCATCCTATAGGCACTTAAGCCAAAATATGCATTAGTCTCTGTAGGAGATTGAGGCTAGTGGGATTCTGGTCTTCAGGCCGGAATTTGTGGGATTGTCACAAAAAATGCAACATTGGCTTGATGATCTTTTAGCCCTTCACAAGTCTCCACAAAGGGACATCAGAAAGCTTACTAAAAGTGACATCACTTCATAGTGGAATTCACTGCATCTACATTTGTCATTTTACCTGCTCTGGATTTCCTTACAAGAGGATCTTTATATTTCTAATATTTTATTAGCAAGTCCAAGAAGAGCAGTTTAGGACTCTGGTATTTTACATTATATTTTAGGAAATACTTCTAAGTAATATTCTCCTAATCTTTAAAGTAGCTTGTGGCTTTCTGCGATAACATTTTGTTTGTTCTGTTTTACCTTAAAGGCAACGTTTGCTATTTGGGAAGAATGTATCCCATGGAAATTAACAGCCACCAGGAGAGTTTAGGAGTAGGTTTACTGTATACTCTACCATGTGGTCTTTCGCTGCTTGTTTCATGTGAACATTATTTTATTCTGACATTTGGTAGACCTGCTCAGCAGCACAGGAAGGTGTCTCTCCCCTGTCTACGTGACCTGCTGTGTCTCTCTCCTATTTTCTCCTTTCCTCATAGGACATTTCCTTTTGTGTTCTTCTTTTATTCTCCTTTATTCCCGGTGCCCCCCAGTTCCCCTCCTTTAATTTCTCCTTCCTCCCCTGGCCCTGGTCCCAGCAGGCAGACACATACTTCCTAGGTCCAAGCGTCCATGCTCACCCAGCAAATCACTCCTTTCTTGGCTCTGCTCCTACCCCACCCAGCAGGAATTCTCATTTATGCAGAAGAAAGGGGGAAAAAATCAGCCCAACTGCCTCTGAGTTGGCAAAACGCCTTCCTTGGAATCTTCCCACACTTTCATCAACAGCCCAGCTTGGCACTCTCCCCAACACCCCCTCCTTTCCCCTCCTCCCATCCTAGCCCACCAGACACAGGCAGAAGCTCTCATTTTCTTTCCTCCGTGCTGTAGTCAGCATGTCTGCTTCCCATGTGGTTGTAGACTGAACCGTTCCCTGCCAATGAGCCCCTGCCGTGTGGCTGCCCAACAGCCTCAGCCATGCTGGGCTGCAGCCCCACTGCTCCCCAGCCCTATAATCTCGCATCCCAAGGGAGAAGTGGCAGGATGAGACAGGGGGCAGTTCACAAACCCACTACCCCTGGTTCCCCAAGTAGCTGTGGCGGCTCCTAGTCGTACATTCCAGGCTGAAAGGCACAGCAGTCTGTAATGTGTGTGAGGTTGGGTGGGCCTGTCAGTAGAGCCTCACAGAGGGGACAGGAGTACTTCTGCAGCTGGTTCTTGCCAAGAACACCAAGCACAAAAGGATTAACTTATCCATCCCTCCTCCTAAATTAGTAAGCCTCAGCTTACTACTTTCTTTCACGCAAGATTTAAATGAGGTAGAGTTGCATTGATACAAATGTTCGTATTGTCACCTTTAGTATTTGTTGCTGGGGGGTTAGGGAATGGCGCGGTAGAACCCCAAGGTGTATACTGTGATTTGTGTATTTGGAGGAGACTGCACCCATCACTGGCTTCTCCTACACATTAGGAACTAAGAGAAAAGAAATTTATTACATCTTTCCTATGGCATGAAAGACTCATTACCGGACTCTTTAGGAAAGGTAAAAAGAAATATTAGCACTAAATCATCCAGTACTGAAAACCTGGAAGCTGTGAGCCCCTTTAAAAATCTACTCAGTTGACCGATGTTACTGAGCATGTTTTTCAGACCAAGCCCTATGCTAGGCAGCAGGCAGGGATTTGGCAGTGAGCAGACGGGCATGGTCCTCACCTGCTGGGACTTCCAGTCTACGCACACAGGTCAGTCTGTGATCACAAACTGTGATGTGTGCTATTAAGTAAAAAGGCCCATGCTGTAAGGAAGGAACGGTGGGGAAGGTTCTAAGATCGTCCCTCTCACTAAGATCTGAAGGTGTCTTGATGATAGCTGTTTTCTTGCTCCCGGAGAGAATGTTACCTTTTGCTCTGAAGAGTTGGAATTCTGAGTATTTTTCCTCCTTGTAGAAACAATGCCTTTCAGAACCAAATCATTCCTCTGTACAGCCAGAGGAAACCTTAGAGATTATCTACATGAAATCCCTCATTCTACAAGAGGAAATTGAGGTCTTCAGAAAGATGAATATTTTACTTAAGATGGCGTGTCTGGCCATCAGCAGGACCCCAAAAGGGACCTAGGACACTTTTCTCTAATGTTATTCTAAGTTCTGTGTTATTTCCAAGATATCGCACTGCTTATTTTGTATTTTTGAAAATAACTTCTTATAGACATTGTTTTCAGAGACCATAGACACTGAATGGTGCTCAGAGTGTTTAAAAACGCAGGAAGATCTGGCTCAAATTCAACCTCTGCCGGTTATAAACGATGTGGCTTTGGACAATTAATTTCTTCTGAGTCTTAATGAATGAATACTAAAGTAGTTCCCTCGCATATGAGATACTTGAAGATAAATGACACCATGTATTTTATTTATTTTTTTTTAAAGATTTTTATTTATTTATTTATTTGACAGAGATAGAGACCGCCAGCGAGAGAGGGAACACAAGCAGGGGGAGTGGGAGAGGAAGAAGCAGGCTCATAGCAGAGGAGCCTGATGCGGGGCTCGATCCCATAACGCCGGGATCACACCCTGAGCCGAAGGCAGACGCTTAACCGCTGTGCCACCCAGGCGCCCCGACACCATGTATTTTATAAAACTTTGCCGTGGGAGGTTCAGAAAGATCTAGACACGCAGGTGAATACCATTGAGAAGCCTGGCACCTGCTAAAGGTGGAATGCAGTTTTTTTTGGTTTTGTTTGTGTGTTTGTTTGTTTTCTGAGAGAGAGAGAACATGCGTGAGTGCGGGGACTGGCAAAGAGAGAGGGGAGAGAGAATCCCAACCAGGCTCCACGCTCAGTGCAGAGCCCGATGCGGGGCTTGATTCCACAGCCCTGAGTTCATGACCTGAGCCAAAATCGAGAGTTGGATGTTATACGACTGAGCCACCCAGGCACCCCTGGAATAAATTGGGACCTGACGAGCCTCCAGTGAAAATCAAGAACACTGAGTGAGAGAAGGCAGTGGGCTGATGCGCCCCTGGATGGTGGAGAGAGCAGAGCTTGTTTGCTTTGATTAGGGAAAAGATCCTGAGGTAAATTGTATTTGTTAATTTCATAGACAAGCATGCTAGAGCTAGCTGTAGGAGCTTTGCTCGCTTGGGAGGTGAGGAAACTCCATCCCGTGATCAGACGGGAAGCGTGGCAGAGCTGAAGCAGAATCCTGGTCTCCCAAGTCCATGCGGTCCTTCCTTTATTTTAGATTGTCTCCACTGGTGCTGTGAGACCTCAAAGAAAGTTGACGGCTGTGGTATCACTGTGCTCTTCTCTTTTTCCCTCCTTGTTCTGGGTGATTGGCAATCTGGGTTGCCTGGGTTCTCAAACGATGACTTTGCTAAGCCCTGTCCAGGGCAGTGGCTTTGCTTGAAATGGCCTGAGCACCACTGTCACGGTAAGCAGCTGCTTCACAGACAAGACCTTGATGCACAAAAAGATTTCAGTCATTGTGGATCCATTCCATATCCTAAACACTTTAACTTGAATGCAAGCTTGAAGACATTCATTAGAAGTTACTAACAAGTAATACTTTGTCGAAAGAGTTCAATTTTATGAGACATTTCTTAATATTCTTGAACTGGTTTTTAACTTCCCTTGGCTCAAAACTTGAGTTCATTTCAAAATAATCCCATGCTTTTAGCTGGTGGTCTTGGAGAGTGTGTGCTAATAGGTTTTACAGAAGTGAGAATCATATAATATATAGACAATCCAAGGTAGATGCTTTGTTCATGTATTTCTTATTCATTTGTATAATAGTGCTGACCATAGAAACCATATTCGACAGAAGTTCACCTAACGCTAAAAAATCTGCTAAGGAAAGAGCATTCGAAGCACAGTTGTAATACTTACAGATCCATTCCCCAGATAGTCCAGTCTCAGGGAGGCATTGTAATAAAAGAAATCCAGTCCAGCAATCAAAATAAATTTCAAAACAGTACAAGTCCTTTTCTTGATTTTCTCTAACTCCAAACTGGGGCTGTATAGACCACAGCAATTCTTAAAATCTCACTCTTCTCATCATCCTTTCCCTTAGAAACCATAACTCTTCTGTACTTACCCCTTCAAATTCCTCCCTGCACACACACACACACACACACACACACACACACACACACACTCATACTTAAGCACACATGTGCCTTCCAAGCCCTAACTCAAACTCCTTACCCTTCTCACTCTTTCCTCTTGAGTCTGCAACACCCTCTGGGGAACCACAAATGGAGAAAGGCCAGGAACACTTGCATATCAATCCTTTTTTGTTGTTGTAAATCAGTGCTTTATAAAAGGCCTATGATATTTTGTTTTTTAAAAAACCTACATAACCCAGTTTCATTTACTGTAAATACTTTGTATGATTCAGAAATTCAGGTATGGAATTTTTAAAAAGATTTTATTTATTTATTTATTTTAGAGAGTAAGAGAAAGAGGAGCACGAGTTGGGAGGGGCAGAGGGAGAAGCAGACTCTCCACTGGGTGGGGAGCCCAACTCAGGGCTCCGAAATCAATCCCAGGACCCTGAGATCATGACCTGAACCGAAGGCAGAGGCCCAACCAACTGAGCCACCCAGGCGCCGCTCAGGTGTGGAATTTTAACACTGCATGTCCACGTTTAAAGGATTGAGAAGATATTCCCCTAGGATTAGTAATTGAACTTCAGCCAAGGGAACTGTACTGCTAAACTCTAATGAAAAGAAGTCTAATGAAAAGAAAGTGTTGCTTCCATTTCTAGCTCTAGCATTCCTGTCTTTGTCCTGTAACTTTGATATTGGCATTTGGACAGTGATACAGATGGTGATGAGGATGACAGCAATAATAACTGATAAAAATTAATTAATATTTAAAGAGCACTTATGATATTCCAGGCCCTTTCCCAAGCATTGATATATATTAACTCACTTAATGTTTATAATAACTCTCTGGAGTATTGTTTCATGTTAGAGACAAGGAAACTTAAAGTGTGAGAGGTTGAGTAACTTGTCCTGAGTCACACAGCTAACAGAGCTGGGAGGTAAACCTAAGTTGTCTGGCTCCAGACCCTATAGTCTGGCCATAGAGATGACATTTAACAAATGAACACACAGTTGAAAATACAATTTCAGGGGCGCCTGGGTGGCACAGCGGTTAAGCGTCTGCCTTCGGCCCAGGGCGTGATCCCCGCGTTATGGGATCC